>NC_142867.1:28315500-28617750 GCF_051225735.1 Oryctolagus cuniculus
TTATATGATACATTACCAGTAATCACATCTGATCTGTTAAGAAATAATTAAAAACAAGAATTCTTAAAAATTAAAAGAAAAAACATTTGCAGGTAATAATGTGAATAGAGAGAAACTCTCATATACTCTTGGTGGGAATCTAAATTAATACAGCTATCATAGAAAAGAGGATGGAGGTTTCCCAAGGAACTATAAATAGAATTATCCTATGATCAATCAGTCTCAGTACTTGGTAAATGAAGGGTCTTCAAAACATTCATGGAAAATGTGCATTATCTTTTCATTCCATTTTTTCCATGAAATTTTTGAAGTCCTTTTGTACTTCTTTTTTAAATATTTATTTATTTATTCATTTTTAAAGAGTTATAGAGAGGAAGAGACAGATAGAGAGAGATCTTCCTTCCACTGGTTCACTCCCCAGATGGCTACAATGGCCAAAGCTGAGCCAGGCAGAAGCCAAGAGCCTGAGACTTATGCTGGTCTTCTAAATGGGTGTCAGGGACCATTCCTGGGCTGAATTACCCAGGCCATTAACTGGGAGCTGGATCAGAAGGGAGCAAGGGACAGGAAGATGGTGGTATAGCAGCAGGAGGTTCTGAGTCCTTTGGGGGAAAATGGATAGTTAGCAGAGGGGATACAAGCTGGTGGCAGAATCATGAAAAGTTCACAGAGTGGCTCAGGAGTCCACGAGAGACTACTCAGGTTCACACTGGGGGAACAAAAGGAGGGAGAGATGGCAAACATGCAGCAAAGAGAGATGCAGGGACCAAGTGAGAAGATAGGTGCTGCTGCCCCCAGCAAACCATGTGAGAGGTAGCAAGTGTATGGAGCTGAGCAGAGTGGCAAGCAAGGAAGCTTGGTGAATCATACTGCACTTGAAACTCCAAGCAGGAAGAAAGAGAAATTTTAGGGGAACGAGCGGAGAGGTTGGGCACACCATGTCCTTCTGTGTCTCACCCCCTTTCCCCAGCTGGACCTACAACTGCTGGGAAGAAGCCATATTGATTGTTTACATTTTTGAGTAAGCAGGAGACTACCGTGTCTGCCTCCTATGCACACACCTATCAATTACAGGGGCCACCTAACAATACTTCCCACCTGGGAACAAGGATCACATTTCCTCCCCACCAGGCAAGCTATACAACAAGGAGTAGTCCTAAACAGTGAAAACCCAAGCTCATTTCATGCACCAGTGAGAAGTGGCCTGGCCCCAGTAGGTGGAGCTTAGTGCTTCAAAGCCCTGGTACCTGCCCCCATCATGATCCAGAAGTAAACAGAGTTCCAGGAGGCAGAAGTGTATGCTTCCACTTGGAACACACAGACACACAGCAGCTCATAGCAGAGGGAAATCAATTTAAAAATAAAATCAACCAGAAATCAAGCAGAAATGCCAAAGGACAAAGGAAAAATACTGAGTCAAAATAAGGAAGACTTTATGAAATCACTAGAGGAGCAATACAAATCCTCAATAATAGAGGCTGAAGAAGGGATAGAGGATACACCAGAAAACAAATTTATAAAATTAATAGTCAGATTACTTAGAAGTAATTAGAAACAAATTCATCATCTAAATGAAAAGCACTCCCAAAAAATTGATATTTTAAAGAAAAAATATGAAATACCGGAAATGAAGAATTCAATAGTTGAAATTAAAAAATGCAGTGGAAAGCATTAGCAATAGAATAGATGAAACAGATGAATGAATATCAGAACTAGAAGGCAAACTTCTGGAAATAATACAGACCAAATACAAGAAGAAGAAATTAGAAAATCAAAAATCACAGTTGGAAAGTTACAAGAGTCTGTCAAACGACTAAACTTATGGATCCTAGCAATTCCAGAAGGTATGGAAAGAGAGAAGTGATTAGCAGGCCTTCTCAATGAAATAATAAAGGAGAATTTCCACAATATTTTACCCTGCAAAACTCTCATTTATGACTGAAGGAGAAATAAGGATCTTCCACAACAAGCAGAAATTGAAAAAATTTGAAAGTACTACAAAAAGATGCTCAAGGATGCACACACAGAAACACAGAAAGAAGAACATCACTACAAAAGAAGATAACTGGGCCTGAGCTCACTTGGTTAATCCTCCACCTGCGGTGCCAGCACCCCGGGTTCTAGTCCTGGTTGGGGTGCCGGATTCTGTCCCAGTTGCCCCTCTTCCAGTCCAGCTCTATGCTGTGGCCCAGGAGTGCAGTGGAGGATGACCCAAGTCATTGAGCCCTGCACCAGCATGGGAGACCAGGAGAAGCACCTGGCTCCTGCCTTAGGATCAGTATGCTGCGCTGGCCGCAGCGCGCTGGCCACGGCGGCCATTGGAGGGTGAACCAACAGCAAAAGGAAGACCTTTCTCTCTGTCTCTCTTTCTCTCACTGTCCACTCTGCCTGTCAAAAAATTAAAAAAAAATTAAAAAAGAAGATAATTGAAGAAAATGACCTTAAAAAGTACAAATGAAATGCAAAATACATAAGCAGGACTATTTAAGGAAACATGACAGGGCAAAGATGATATTTAACAATAGTCACAGCCAGCGCTGTGGCTCAATAGGCTAATCCTCCACCTGCAGCGCCGGCACCCCAGGTTCTAGTCCCGGTCGGGGCGCTGGATTCTGTCCTGGTTGCCCCTCTTCCAGTCCAGCTCTCTGCTATGGCCCGGAAGTGCAGTGGAGGATGGCCCAAGTGCTTGGGCCCTGCACCTGCATGGGAGACCAGGATAAGCACCTGGCTCCTGGCTTTGGATCAGCGCAATGCGCTGGCCACAGCATGCCGGCCATGGCGGCCATTGGAGGGTGAACCAACGGCAAAAGGAAGACCTTTCTCTCTGTCTCTTTTTCTCACTGTCCACTCTGCCTGTCAAAAATTAAAAAAAAAAAAAAAACAATAGTCACACTGAATGTAAATAGTCTCAGCTCCATTATTAAAAGAGCTGGCTGAATGGAATAAAAAAGTAAACCCATCGATTTACTGCCTACAAGAAATACACCTTACCAACAAAGACACTCATAAGACTGAAAATGTAAGGATGGGAAAAGATAATCCATGTGAACAGAAACCAAAAAAGAGCTGATATGATCATCCTAATATCAGACAGAATAGACTTCAACACAAAAACTAATAAAAGAGACAAAGAAGGACACTATATAATGAGTAAAGGATCAATTTAACAGGAAGATATAACTATTATAAATGCATATGCACATAATAACAGAGCAACTGGCATTTAAAATAATTACGGTATTTAAAAGGAGATATAGGCCGGCGCCGCTGCTCACTAGGCTAATCCTCTGCCTTGCAGCGCTGGCACACCAGGTTCTAGTCCTGGTTGGGGTGCCGGATTCTGTCCCGGTTGCCCCTCTTCCAGGCCAGCTCTCTGCTGTGGCCAGGGAGTGCAGTGGAGGATGGCCCAGGTGCTTGGGCCCTGTACCCCATGAGAGACCAGGAAAAGCACCTGGCTCCTGGTCCTGCCATCGGATCAGTGCGGTGCGCCGGCTGTAGCGCACCGGCCGCAGCAGCCTTTGGAGGGTGAACCAATGAAAAAAAGGAAGACTTTTTTCTCTGTCTCTCTCTCTCTCACTGTCCACTCTGCCTGTAAAAAAAAAAAAAGGGGGGGGGGAGATATATAGTAATCTCTATATAGTAATAGTAATGAGGGACTTCAATGCCCCACTTTCAGCAACGGACAAATCAAACAACAGAAAATCAACAAGGAAACAACAGAGCTAATTGACACCATAGACCAAATGGACCTAGCAGATATCTACAGAGACTTCCATGCTACAGCCACACAATAAACTTTTTTTCTTCAGTGGATGTGGATGGAACTTTCCCTAGGATTGACCTATGTTAGGCCATAAAGTAAGTCTCCATAAATTCAAAAAAATTGAAATCATACCATGCATCTTCTCAGACCACAGTGCAATGAAGCTGGAAATTAACAACTCAAGAATCTCTACATCATATGCAAACACATGGAGAATGAGCAGCATGTTTCAAATGAATAATGGGTCACAGAAGAAATCAAAAGAGAAATCAAAAAAATTCTGGAAACAAATAAAGGCTGCAATACAACATACGAAAATATGTGAGATACAGCAAAAGCAGTGTTAAGAGGAAAGCTTATAGTAACTGGTGCCTACATCAGGAAACTGGAAAGGCAACAAATAAATGAACTATCTATGCACCTCAAGGATCTAATAATACAACAGCAAACCAAACCCAAAACTAATAGAAGAAAAGAAATAATGAATATTAGAGAAGAAATCAACAAAACTGAAACCAAAAAGAATATAAAAGATCAGCAAAACAAAGAGCTGTTTTTTGAAAAAAAAAAAAAAGAAAATTGACACACCATTGGCCCAATTAACCAATAAAAGGAAAGAGAAGACCCAAATCAATAAAATTAGAGATGAAAAAGGAAATGTAACTATAACACCACAGAAAGAAAAAATCCCTTAAAAACCATTACAAAGAGCTATATGCCTACGTACTGGGAAACCCAGAAGAAATGGGCAGATTTCTGGACACATACAACCTACATAATTTGAGCCATGAAGACATAGAAAACATAAGCAGAACCATAGCCAAGTCAGAAATTGAATCAGTATTAAAGCCATCCCAACAAAGAAAAACCCAGGACTAAATGGTTTCACTGCTGAATTCTACCAGACATTTAAAGAAGAAATAACTACAATGCTTCTCAAATTATTTTAAAAAATTGAAGAGTAGGGAATATTCCCAAACTCTTTCTATGAAGCCAGCATCTTCATCCCTAAATCTGAAAAAGATGCAACAAAGAAAAATAACTACAGACCAATTTCCCTGATGAACAGACACAAAAATCCTCAAAAAAATTCTTGCCAATGAATTCCAACAACACATCAGAAAGATCATTCACCTGGACCAAGTGGGATACATCCCTGGTATACAGGGATGGTTCAACATTCACAAATCAATCAATGTGATTACACCACATTGACAAACTGAAGAACAAAAAACATACGATTATCTAAATAGATGAAGAGAAAGCATTTGATAAAATACAACACCCTTTCATGATGAAAACTCTAAGAAAATTGGGTATAGAAGGAGCATTCCTCAATACAATGAAGGCAATTTATCACAAACTCACAGCCAGCATCATATTGAATGGGGAAAAGTTGGAAGTATTCCCACTGAGATTTGGAACCAGGCAGGGGTGTCCACTCTCATCACTGCTATTCAATATAGACCTGGAAGTTTTAGCTAGAGGCATTAGGCAAAAAAAAAAAAAGAAATCAAAGGGATAGAAATTGGGAATGAGGAAGTTAAATTATCCCTATTTGCAGATGAAATAATTCTATATAGAGGGGATCCAAAAGACTCCACTAAGAGACTATTGGAATTCATAGAAGAGTTTGGTAAAATCGCATGATATAAATTCAATACACATAAATCAACAGCCATTGCATACACAAACATTGCCATGGCTGAGAAAGAACTTCTAAGATCAACGCCATTCACAATAGCTACAAAATATGAAATATCTTGGAATAAATTTAACCAAGGAAGTCAAAGATATCTACTATGAGAATTATAAAACATTAAAGAAAGAAATAGAATAAGATACAAAAAATGGAAAAAATCTGCCATGTTCATGGATTAGAAGAATCAATATCATCAAAATGTCCATTCTTCCAAAAGCAATTTACAGATTCAATGCTATACCAATCAAAATACCAAAGACATTCTTCTCAGATATAGAAGAAATGATGCTGAAATTCATATGGAGCCACAGGAGACCTCAAATAGCTAAAGCAAATCTTATACAACAAAAACAAAGCCAGAGGCAGCACAATACAAGATTTTATGACATACTACAAGGCAGTTATAATCAAAACAGCCTGATATTAGGACAAAAACAGATGGATAGATCACTGGAACAGAATAGATAGAGCAGAAATCAATGCAAACATCTGCAACCAAGTTATATTTGACCAAGGAGCCAAAACCAATACCTGGAGCAAGAACAGCCCCTTCAACAAATGGTGCTGGGAAAACTGGATTTCCATATGCACAAGTATGAAGCAAGGCCCCTACCTTATACCTTACACAAAAATCCACTCAGCATGGATTAAAGATCTCCATCTATAACCACACACCATCAGATTAATTGAAAAGATTGGGGAAACCCTGTGAGACATTGGCACAGGCAAAGAACTCCAGAGACACAGGCCAAAATTAACAAATGAAATTACTTCAAATTGAAAAGCTTATGTATCGCAAAAGAAACAATCAGGAAAGTGAAGAGGCAATCGATTGAATGGGAGAAATTATTTTAAAACTATTCAAATGATAAAGGATTGATAACCAGAATCTACAAAGAGATTAAGAATGTCCACAACAACAAAACAAAAAAACCATTAAGAGATAGGCAAAGGACTTAAACAGATATTTTTCAAAGAGGAAATCCAAATGTCCAACAGGTACATGAAGAAATGTTCAGGATCTCTAGCTGTCAGGGACTCAAATTAAAACAATGAGGTTTCACCACACTCCAGTTAGAATGGCTCTCATACAGAAATCAAGAAACAACAAATGCTGGAGAGGATGTGGGGAAAAGATACCCTAATCTACTGCTGGTGAGAAGGTAAACTGGTAAAGTCACGATGGAAGACAGTTTGGGGACACCTCAAAAATCGGAAAATAGACCTACCATTATTACCCAGCCATGCACTCCTGGGAATTTACCCAAGGGAAATAAATTCAGTAATGAAAAGAGCTATATGCACCTCCATGTTTATTGAAGATCAATTCACAATGGCTATGACATGGACTCAACCTAAATGCCCATGAAATGAGGACTGAATAACGAAATTATGGTATGTGCACACTATGGAATATTACACAGTGGTAAAAAATATATGAAATCCAGTCTTTGGAAACAAAATAGAGCAATCTGGAAAACTTCATACTTAGTGAAATAAGCCAGTACCAAAGGGAAAAATATTATATGTTCTCCCTGATGTGTGAGACTCAATAGCACACCTAAAATGAAAACTGTTAAAATGAAAGTGACACTTTGAGAAACAATGACTTGAACAGCCCTTGTCTTGATTGTCAAGGAACTGTTTTTTTATTTTTATATTTACTTTTTTTAGTTTTTAGTTCTTTTATTTTCTCTTCTTCATAGTATATGTTGAACTCCACTTAGCAGAGTTTATATATATATATATAAATATATATATATATATATACACACATATATATAATGTCAATTGAAAATAAATTTCAGTAAAAAATAAGAAGAGGAATAAGAGGGAGGAAGAAGTTTGTAATGGAAAGCTGTAAAATGCCATCTTAATTATTAAAGTCATTATATTAAGTGGTAAAGTGAACATATAGATAGGATTCAGTGTTAAAAAGACTGTATAAATATCATCCAGTACCTGTACAAATAATAGACAAAATTAAAAAGGAGGGAATGTCCAACATGGGAAGCAGTCCACAAGTAGACTCATAGAATGACAATCACTTTAAGTAACAATCTGACCTCAGTATCAGCCCTTTATGCATTTGGATGTGGCTGAAAAGCTCATGAGAACAATGCAGGCTTGGAAAGCCAATAAACTGTGGCAAAAAATATATTACATGAAGGATCTCTGTGAATGAGACTCCAGTGGAAAGAAATGCCATCAAAGAAGGATGTGCTTTTCTCTGAAGGGAGGAGAGAACTTCTACTTTGCTTATAGTTTTGTCTAAATGCTGATGGAGTTTGTGGTCACAAAAGGCTTCCATAGCCTTGGCAGCTCATGGAAAGAGCATCAGGTGATCATTGATGTCATAAATAAGAATGTTAATTGTTAAATTAACAACAGAACTCACTGTGCACTTACCCCTCATGTAGGATCTCTGTCCTTAATGAGTTGTACTATGATAATTAACTGCAAAATTTGTTCTCAACCAGTACTTTTTATGCTGTTTGTGTGTGTGTGTGTGTGCAAATTGTTAAAATCTTTACTTAGTACAGAGTTTGTCTTCTGTATATTAAGTTAATTAAAAATGAATCTTTTTTTTTTTTTTTTTTTGACAGGCAGAGTGGACAGTGAGAGAGAGAGACAGAAAGGTCTTCCTTTGCCGTTGGTTCACATTCCAATGGCCAGTGCACCGTGCTAATCCCATGGCAGGAGCTGGGTGCTTATCCTGGTCTCCCATGGGGTGCAGGGCCCAAGCACTTGGGCCATCCTCCACTGCACTCCCTGGCCACAGCAGAGAGCTTGCCTGGAAGAGGGGCGACCGGGACAGAATCCGGTGCCCCGACCGGGACTAGAATACCGTGTGCCAGCACCGCAAGGCGGAGGATTAGCCTATTGAGCCACAGCACCGGCCAAGAAATGAATCTTAATGAAGAATGGGATGGGAGAAGGAATAGATGCTGGGATGGGAGTAGGAGTGGGAGAGGGAGGGTGGGTATGGGGAAAAAACCACTATATTCCTAAAGAAGTACCCATGCAAATTATACTCATTAAGTAAAAATTTTAAAATAAAAATGGAGCAACCAGGACAAAAATTGGCACCCATTTGTGATGCTGGTATCATAGTTGGCAGCTTTATCTGTGCACCACAACTAGCCCCTTAACAGAATATTTCAAAATAGCCACAAGAGACTATTTTGAAGTTGTCTAATAGAAAAAAAAAGAAGTATGCCTAACATAACAGATTTTCCAATCATACTGATCTTATCATTGTACCCTGCATACTTTGAAAAATTTGTGTAAAATGAAATAAAAAGATAGTTTATTTTAGTGCAAAATTTTGTTACACATGAGTATGACATGTCTTCAGAAGTTTCTATGAGAAGTTATACATGGATTTCAAACTTTGCATCCCAGTAAACTTATGCTGAATCATATTTGTCCATGTGTGAAAATGTCACAATGTTCCTCATAAAAACAAATTATGATCTGTTAATTTAAAAAATTAAAAAACAAGATAAATAGCACAAAATCTCAGCAATTAGAAAATGTACAAGCCCACTAATGTTAAAGCTCATGTTCACAAAATACATGCACACAGATGTTTATAGCAGTCTGATTCATAATTGTAAAAATTTGGAAACAACCAAGATGTCCTTCAGTAGCTGAATGGATCAATAAATAATGGTGCATCCAGAGAATGGAATATTCTCCAGTGATAAAAATAAATGAGCTATCAAGCCATGGAAGCACATAGATAAAACTTGAATGTGTATTACTAAATGAAAGGAGCCAATCTGAAAAGGTTGTATACAGTAAGATTGCATTTGACATTCTGTAAAGGGCAAAAACATGGAGAGAGTGGTTTCCAGAAGTAGAGGGAGGGGATGACTAGGTTGAGCACAGAGAATTTTTCGCTGCACTGAAACTAATCTATGTGATGGTCTAATGGCATAAGTGTCATTATACATTTGATATAATCAATGAAATGTTCAAGATTGAAATGTAATATAAAATATGTGCATAGAGTGATCACAATGTGTCAACACAGGTTCTTCAGTTGCAACAAAAGTACCAGCAGTACTCAGGTGTAGAGATGCTGTTACTGCATGAGATTATGCAGGTATGATGATATGGGTTTGGCTCAATTTTGCTAAGATTATAAAATATCTCTATAAAAGTAAACTCTGTTAAAAATGTACAATTGCAACAAAAGGACAAAGATACTGAGCATTCACTATAACTCATGTTAAAACAAGAAACACATGTATACTCATACTCAGAAACTGATAATACTAAATGTTGGTAAGTACAGCAATAAGAATTTGTGTATATTGCTGATGGGTATAAATGATAATCTATTTTAAAAAGTTAGATTATTATTAAAGTTATGTGTGTATCTGTCTTATGACCCAAACATTAAAGTTTCAGGTATTTATCCAAAAGACATGAAAATATATTTTCTTAGAAAAATCATAGATGAAATTTGATAGCCAGAAAATGGAGAGAAGCTTGTTAACGGCTGAATTGTTTCCCCTACAGCCCCCCAAAAATTATATGTTGAAACTGCTACCTTCAGGTACTTCCAAATGTGAACTCTAATTAGAGACTGAGTCTTGAAAGATGAAGTTAAATTATGAGGCAAATGGGGTTGGTCCTAGCACAATGTGACTGGTGTTCCTATAAGAAGAGAGGATCAAAGTGCAGAGATGCTCAGGAAAAGATCAAATGAAGGAACAGATTGCCATTCAGAAGACGAGGACAGAGCCTACAAAAGACATGAACTCTGGCACTACTTTACCATTGACTAGCCTCCAGAATGTGAGAAAATTAATTTCTACAAGTTAAGGCATGCAGTTTGTGCTGTCATTGTGACCTACCTAAAACTTTAATTGAAATGCATTAGCAGGTGGTAGATTAAAAATTAAACAGATATCTATATAATGGAACATTATTAAATGATCAAAAAAAAGAATCAGAGTCAGCATTTTGGTGTAGCAGTCAAAGCAGCCACCTGTAATGTGGGCAGCCCATATGGGCACCAGCTTGTGATCTGGCTGCTCTGCTTACAACCCAGCTCCCTGCTAATGGCCTGGGAAAAGCAGTGGAAGACATTTCAAGTGGTTGGGGCTCTGTCACTCACATAGGAGACCTGGAAGAAGCTCCTGGCTCCTTGCTTGGGCCTGACTCTGCCCTGGCCATTGCAGCAGCTTGGGTAGTGAACCAGTGGATGGAAAATCTGGCTCTATCTCTCCCTCCATTTCTGTAACTCTGAAACTTCAAATAAATAAATAACTCTTGAGAAAAAAAAAAAAACAAAGAGAATGAGCCATTGTACATACAACATCAGAGATAAATGTATCTAAGTATTTTTCTTATGTGAAGAAAGCCAGATGTCCCTCTAAAAATAGAAGAATATGTTGTCTATTGTACCATTTACATAAAACTATAGAAAATACAAACTAACTTACAGTAATAGTAGACTGGTAGCAGGGGAGGTTGAAAAGGCAATGGGGAACAATGGAGGAACTACAAAGGGCACCAATTATACAGATATATTCATATGTCAGAATATCTCATTCTGAACCAAATGTGTACCATATCTAGTGTGTTTCAAGTATTTTAAATGAGAAAAAATAGTGTTATATTGCAAATGGTACATAGTAGTCTTTAAAGTTAATTCTTTTCAAGACATTTTAAATGTTACATTGTTATTGACAGCTGCATTTCATGTGTTTCATCCAGTATTTGTAAAGAGATAATTTCAGATATTTTTCTATAGTTTTCATATATTTCCTATATTTTTCAAAGATAAATTTGCTATACATTTCAGAGATATTTTCCTATAATTTATCCAGTTCACCTATATTTACTTGATATTCACTTTTCCCAAAGAATATGTATCACTAGAACTTCAGACAAATGAAGATAAAAACTATTTCCCATCTAGGTACTAGAAAACTCTTCTCTGTTTAAGATCAAGTAAGAATGGACCTCACTGAATGTTTCTATATACTTTTTTCCATCAGTTCTCAAAATATTGTACAAGACAATGTATTTTAACATGGTGAAAATATGGATACAGAGCAGAAGAAAATGGAGAAATCTACTTCTGTATTAGCAGAACTTGTAAGAAAGAAAAATTTTCAAAAATATGAAAGCTAGAAAAATGAGTCTAACATTTTTACCTCCAGAGAGCTCATTTTCCTTTGCAAACATTTTATGAACGTCGTAAAATTAGTTGACTTAAATGATTTTTCTTCTGGAAGATTATTACAAAGAGACTTACCAATCCACTTACCTGCTTCCATATCCCTGTGTCACAGACCTACCACGCTGTGTTTAAAATTGGCTTGCCATTGGTTTTGATATGGCCACTGGTGTCAACAGAGTATACTACAGTGGGAGGCAAACACTTATTTTAAGGATATTGTGAATGTAGTAAAATGCATACATTTAAAGTATTTGAAGAACTTGCAACTGATATTTGAAGCAAAGCAGAAGATTCTTGGTGTTTGATAATCCACACAAATATTAAAGTATTTATATGTGCTCTGCATGAAACTCTAAGAAGTTAACAATATGGGATTTTAGGGAATTTATAATAGTGTATAAAGTTGAGATAGAACACCCTTCAATATCTACTCCTATCTAATTTTCCATTGTTGTTTCTCATCCCTTTACCTTTTATATGCAGCATAAGTCAGAGACATAAGATGTGTCTGAATAAGTCATTTTTTGCATCCTAGAAAACACTCTCTTGTCTTTCCAGCATATATCTCTTATTACTCCTTTTATAGTTAATGTTTTTTATCTTTCAAATCACAAGTCTAATATCCTTTTTCTAGGGCATCCTAAATCTCCAGGTATATCCTGCCTAGACAGAATTAATCATCCATCTATTTGTATTTTCAAGAATATATTAAGCCATTTAAATTCAGCACATACCACTTAGAGTCTCTAGTGTATCAGAAGTCTGATTATTTTCTTTACAAATATGTCTTTTCCCACTAGATTGAAAACTTGTAGAGACTAATCAGTGTACATTCTTTTTGTCTTCATGATACATAGTACAGTGCCTGGGATTTATTAGCAATTAATGCTTATTAAATTTATCCATTTATGTATTCTTTCAAATATTGGTTATTTTTCACTGCACAGTATTCTGCTGATAGTTTATGCTTCTAATCACCAGGATTCTTTGTAAAATTTCTAAGTGACAATAATTTGGTTCCATGACGTATCTAAAAATTGTATATTCTTCATACGAGAACCAATATGAGAAAATTACATCTTTTGTTTACTTCGAGTTTGACTTCTACCTGTGGATACTTTCATAAACTTTCCACAATTTTAATGACGCTCTTGGCTTGTACAGAATCCTTACAGGGAATTGGTTTAGGGTTAAAGTCAGGGAAAAGTATGTTCATAGTCCAATTGTATGACTTTGTAGCATATCTTTTGTGTGTAAACATGTTTGCAAGTTGTTTTAGCTCTCTACATTTAATTTCATTCATCAGGAAAAAAAGAATATCTGATTCTTGCTTTATTGATGTGAGCATTAAATGAAATTTTATGTGAAGTACTGATATAGAAGCTGCATGTAAAAAGTATTTGAACACTTGAAAAGAAAGTATCTATTCACTATAATTGTTTCCACAACTTTGTGCTGACAGTGTTCAGGAGACCCAAGATTTTTTAAAAAAAAAAAAACATCTGTATTATTGATCAGCAATCTAGCCTAGTAGTAAAGACATCAGCATTCCACATTAGAGTATCTGGGTTTGATTCCTGGCTCCCAATTGGGAGACTGAGTTATGGCTCAAGTCATTGAGTTATTTCTACCCATAAGGAGATCTGAATTGTTTTATAATGTTTTACCTGCTTCTGGCTTCAACATGGTCCAACCTTGTTCACTGCAGGCATTTGGGAAGTAAATCAGCAAATGAGTCCTTTCTCTACCTGTCTTTCTTTCTCTCCCTTTCTCTCTTTTCCTACCTCCAAAATAAATAAAAAAATTTGAGAGTAAATAACATGTGATTTCTCAAGAAATGTATAGCTATAGTCCAGCTAGAAAACTAAAATGTGACCATAGTAAAACATTAAATAAAACTACAGGGTTTAATTATAAAATATATGAAACTATTTTAGAAAGTTCATGGAAAAATCAAATTGAAAGGTTCGTTTATTTTAATGTGCACAGATTTCAAAATACACATATAGTTTTTTCATGAATGCACTTTCCATGAACTTTGTGAAGAGCCTTTGTACATATATATTTAAAAATTTTTGCACAAAATAAGCATCTCATTTCATTCAATTTTCCCTGGGCTTTGTAAAGTACCTCCATACTTGCAGATTCAGAATATAGAACCAGTGAAGTTCACAGAAAGGAGAGAAAATTGTGAATTATAAGAAAGTTTGGGGCCGGCGCTGTGGCTCACTTGGTTAATCCTCTGCCTGTGGTGCCAGCATCCCATATGGGCGCCGGGTTCTAGTCCCGGTTGCAGCTCTTCCAGTCCAGCTCTCTGTTGTAGCTCGGGAAGACAGTGGAGGATGGCCCAAGTGCTTGGGCCCTGCACCCTCATGGGAGACCAGGAGGAAGCTCCTGGCTTCGGACTGGTGCAACGCCGGCCGTGGCAGCCATTTGTGGAGCGAACCAACGGAAGGAATACCATTCTCTCTGTCTCTCTCTCTCACTGTCTATAACTCTACCTGTCAAATAAAAAAAAAAAAAGAAATTTTCTTTATAATGAGATAGTACAAAAGAATGTTGTGTGTTTACCCACCTGGGAAATTTAACAGAAGGAGGAGAAAATAGGTTGAGTCTACTGAAATATTGTAACAAAATAAAACAACTCATAATATCGCTTCCTTTTTGTCTCTCTTAATCTACTGGTGATACTATGCTTTTAAGTGTAATAGAACAACCACACTCAATAAAGATATTATGTTATGTTGGTTTAAATCCAATTAATCCACATAGGTGAATATAACTACATCATTTGCAAAAGCATTTACTAGCTATGTTTTATCCATGCTCTGATACATTTCATGGAGAAAACCAGAATCTCTGATAAACATTAAAAAAAATAGATCACAGTTATTTTCATATTTTCTCAAATTTTAACTTATTAATACAAAAATAATGGAAATGTAAATGATTAGTTTTATTTTCCATTTATTATTCAAATATTTATAAATCAAACATGAAAAGTCTATGGAATTTACTGTAGACATTTCTTAGGAGATTCATGAAGAGCTTGGTCATTACTACATAAAAAAATCATATTGATCGGATTAAGGGAAAACTCATATGGAGTTAAATGCTAATGTAACTTATAATTGATACTACATATGTATTTCGGCTTATACTGAGTTCAACTAAACACATATATTTTCACAGATCTTGCCATCAAAGTTTGTTTGGACAGGTTAGAGTGGTCAATTAGTTCTCATTGTACTCCATTATTTCACTTTCTCTCTTCTAGTAAGTAGCTGTTTACTCATCATCATGTTTCATAGGAACTATATGATTGATAGAAAAGTTGACATTAAATATAAGACATACCCTTCCCTGGCTATTGTTTCTAAAAGCCCACCACCTCTAGGGAGAACACGCTTCCATGCAGAGAAGTATTTAATGATAAACACAGACCTATAGAAGAATTGGAGTAGAACAATGAATATTGTTCCAGGACATTGCTTCCAAGAGGGAATCCAACTATAGCCCGGAAGACAGTGTGGTAAACTTAGGGAGAGTTCCCAACCTCACTGTGACCCAAGAGTGGCACAGAAGCAACAGATCTAATAGACCTGAGCACCATCTACAAATAGGACAACCAAGTGGTATCTGCAGCACCAAAACAATAGCTCTTTACTTTCAGGATGCTGGAACCCTAAGAATATCCAGGCCAAGTTTTCCAAAAATCCAGAGGTGTAAAACTCAGAGTCAAAATTAGAGCCAAGACGTAAGTCTTTTACAAACCATTTTGTAACTGAAACCACTAGTTCCAAGGTTGGTCATTATGCACCCTTATAATAAAATGTTTTAGTACTTTTAGGGTTTCCTTAAGGAAATGTTGCCTTGAATATTGGTGTTCTATCATTTTACCCAGCAAACTGAAAGGAATTAGTGTCTACCTGCCACCTGCAAAGTTAACTTCTGAGTTTCATTTTAGAGAGATCAACAAAGATAATCAAAGGCTTTTTCACAGTTTACATGATAAATTCAGTCAGACAGTAAGTTATAAGGTTTAGACATTTTTCAAGAACAAACCATGAAACATGCAATTAATGAGTATGTGGTTTGGCATTAACAAATGCCAAAATGGCAACAAATGAGTGTAAAGCATTTCCTTAAAATTTCTACACACCAGTTACTGTGCAGTAGGTTACTATCGCAAATTAATCTCTGCAAGTATCCATGTTTATCTGTCAGGAACATTCTTCCCTTAGTTATTGGCCACTCCTTAACATTTTACACAGTGTACATTTTTAGTGAGGCCTTTCCTGGCTACCTTAGCTAGAAATTTAATACTCCCTGCCAATTCTTCCCATTTTCCTCTGTAATTATTTTTTTCTCTTTAGCACTCACTACTAACATATTATATATTTTATCCATCTTGTTTGCTGAGGTTGTACGATTCTGGAAGCAAGGATTTTGACTATTTTGAAGAATCCTGTAATCTCAAACCTAGAGCCACACAGTATAAAAGTTTAAGTAGACATTCTCTTGATGGAAAATGAGTTAATATTTGAATAACTCACAAAAGAAATGGCAGCTATTAATCCTCATTTTGCTAGATAAGAAAATCAAGGTTAATATAGATTCAGTAACTTACCCAAGGTCACATGGTGAACTAAAATTTGAATATGAATGCATTTGACTCTAATACTTCTCTATTAGCTGTGACAGTTTTTCATTCATTTGAATTAATGTTGTTTGAGCATGCATTTATGTACCAAATAAGGTGCTAATGAATAGGTGATAAGTGGGTGACCAAGACCCTATTTTCTACATTGAGCTTACACTCTACAGAAGGAAAGAATGAAGAAGGAATTTCAACAAAGAGAGAGGCAGATTGTGGTAGGATTAAATGTTTATTGATGCATAGCAAAGGGACGCTTATTCTAGACTTATAGGTATGGAAAGCTTCTTACATTTCACCTATGACTTGAAGGATCAATAACAGAATGGCCGGCACTGTGGCTGACTAGGCTAATCCTCTACCTGTGGTGCCGGCACCCCGGGTTCTAGTCCCAGTCCGGGCGTTGGATTCTGTCCCGGTTGCCCCTCTTCCAGGTCAGCTCTCTGCTGTGGCCAAGGAGTGCAGTGGAGGATGGCCCAGATCCTTGGTCCCTGCACCCACATGGGAGACCAGGAGGAAGCACCTGGCTCCTGGCTTCGGATCGGCGCAGCGCACAGGCCATAAGGCACCAGCTGTAGCGACCACTTGAGGGGTGAACCAACGGAAAAAGGAAGACCTTTCTCTCTGTCTCTCTCTCAATGCTTAACTCTGCCTGTCAAAAAAAAAAAAAAAAAAAAAGAATCAATAACAGAAAGGGAAGACAGAGAGATTGATGAAAATTCAAAAGGTGAAGAGAAGCAGGTGCAGTATCAATGATGAGCAAGTATAGCTAATGTATAGACGGGTCCATAACAATGACGACATGAACAGTTCAGTGGAGCTAAAAAAGTTTTGGGTTAGAGTGGTTAAAAAAAAAGATAAACTTCCAGTAATTAGGCTGTACTACAAGCAGAGTGCAGAAAAGAAAAAAAAAATTTGCTATAAGGAATTCATCCAATAGGACAAAGATGAATATTTAAAAGTGTATATATAGCAGTTTCTTGAATTGTTGATGTTTCAGTAACTACTCTATTTTCTACTTTAAAAATGAATAAACCACAAAATATCTTTAATTATACTCCTATTCATGGTTTATTAACTAGCTGGGGAGGCAGTTATTACATTTTAGAGAATATACTCCTTGATGAAGTTTTTTGGGGGGGAATCTTCTTTTCATATAAATTAGTTCTTTGAGAGAGTATATTAGTTATATACTACTGCAAGACAAAATGACCACAGAAATTTCAATAATGTCATAAAAGTGACAAAACCATGCACATTAATTATTGTATAGTTTCTTTGAATACAGAGGCTGGGAATGATTTGCATATGTCTTCAATTAACAATACAACCTCATGAGGTAGCTGTATCTCATCTGAGTTTCCACTAGGGAAAGATGTGTCTCATAACTCACACAGGTGTTGGCAGAATCCAACTCCTTGCACATTGCTTGACAGAGCGCTTCAGACTTTTGCTGCGTGTCCTATTTGTCCTCAGCTCCTGGTTGTGTGACCTTCACCATATGGTAGTTCACAACATGAATGTTTGCTCCTTTAAAAGCCAAGCATGAGAAAATCTTTCATGATGAACATTATAACTTTACCTAATGTGATTATATTCATGCTATCATGTACATCTCATCAACATTGCTATAACCTGTTGCTTATAAGCATTTACAAGCCCAACATACACTCAATAGGAGGCAAGGACACAAGGGCATGAACACAATGAGATAGGGATCTTATGATAGGAATCTTAAGGGGTTATATAAGAGTCTTCTGGAGTTTTCTTTGTTAAACCTCAATCTGATGATTAGTTAATTATTGGACTTCACTGAAGTGAGCATGTAGATAGTTTCATCAAAATTTAGAGGCTGCTTCCAAGACTCAGTATATCTCTGGAAAAAAAATCCTGATATACAAATGAAAGTGAAATGCTTGATTGATCTCTGGGATAAGGTTATCACCATTTCACAATTGGTTAGAATCACCCAAGTCCAAGAACAATTCCCATGATTTTACATCTTCTCTATTTGCAGCCTTCCTTCCTTGATAAATATAATTTCATAGTCAAGAAAGTGCTCTGCAGATCTGGAGACCAGCTGTGCTATGTAGCTATGTAAAAATTGCCAGTAAGAAGAGGTCAAAAGGGAGAGCAGGAAGCCAGCTTTTCCCAATTTACGTGAAACCTTTAACCCACAAAGACCTCATCGGCAATTGTTTTGTAAAAATGACATCCAAACAGTTGTAACTGCCAAGAGCTATTTTATTCTTGACATCAATTTCTGAAAACGTCACCTGTGAAAAGTTCAACAGTTAGCATTTCCTATTGTTTTCCATTTCCTTTGAGTACAGTTATAGCTCATGTGAAAAAAAAAAAAAAAAAGTGCCATTTGGAGAATAGAACAAATACTGATGACCCCTAGATGAGATACAGGGATGCAGGAGATGTAAGGGGGCATGACTGCAGACTTTGGAGTCAGGTGACCTGTGCACCAATTCAGGCCAACTGCGATTCCCAGAAAGGCAATTAACCTCTTGGACAACTGTGTCTGACGGGTGCAGTGAGAAAAATAGATGCTCACACCAGTGCTTTGATAGTTTTTGAGGAAAAAGTAAGACTTTAGCTAAAAGAAAGAGAAGGATCCTTGCTATATTCTCTAGATCTGATTATTTATTACTATTTTTTTTCAAATATGAGGGCATAAATGAATAAAAGCGTGAAAAGGGACTAAATATTTACAGAATTAAATCTAGTTACAAAATGATATTTTGAAGCCATTTCTCCAAGTCGATACAGTGATATGCTTAGAAAGCACATTAGTGTAAGTCAGGGAATCTGAAACTACTAAAATCTTCTGTGAGAACCACCTGGGTTTTTGCCAGGACACAGGTTACCAGATTCCATTTTCGGATGCTCTTTATTAGGAGGTTACAAGTGGGTCTTAGTAATCTGCATTTCTAGCCACTTTCTGCTGATGAAGTCTGACACAGCTTGTCACTAGACCACATTTACCCACAGACTTACCGAAAATGACAAGAATTCTCACCACTACTCCTTGGTTTCCTTCCGAGCCAAGGTACATTCCCAAAGCACCCTTATACGAACTGTGCCATCCACCTTGAACATTATCCCTGCCCTTCTCTTCCCCAGCTCACTTAGATCATCTTCCAGCTTTCACCTTAATGTCACTTTAGCTATTGAAATCCTTTCTACTGCCTCAGACTTGTTTAATTAGGTCTCTTTTATGCATTTTTGTAATGCCATGCACTCCTTCAGTATAATTACTGTAATTATAGTTAATTAATACACATGTAATTATATATGTACTGTTTCCTCTCCATGATTTCAGTGAGTCTAGAAACTATATATTTGGTTCACTAGAAGCAGGAAAAATGGTTTAAGCATAGTAGGTGCATCATAAATATTTGAGGAAGTAAGGAACAAAAGATTTGTAACAAAATGTTATTTTTGGCCGGTGCCGCGGCTCACTAGGCTAATCCTCCGCCTTGCGGCGCCGGCCCACCGGGTTCTAGTCCCGGTCGGGGCGCCGGATTCTGTCCCGGTTGCCCCTCTTCCAGGCCAGCTCTCTGCTGTGGCCCGGGAGTGCAGTGGAGGATGGCCCAAGTCATTGAGCCCTGCACCAGCATGGGAGACCAGGAGAAGCATCTGGCTCCTGGCTTCGTACTTGGGCCATCCTCCACTGCACTCCTGGGCCATAGTAGAGAGCTGGCCTGGAAGAGGGGCAACCAGGACAGAATCTGGTACCCCGACCGGGACTAGAATCCGGTGTGCTGATGCTGCAGGCAGAGGATTAGCCTATTGAGCCGTGGCACCGGCCATCTTTTAGGTTCTTTGGGGAATGAGTGCTCAATGCCACAGAACACTTTATGAAGGTAAAAGTAATGATATTTTTGGACAACTGAAAATGGCATCTGTGAAAATCCTGAATACAATATGTGAGAATCAAATAACATGATGTGTAAAGGAGCTGGCACCGGAGAGTAAACTACCAGTGCCATTTCCTTCCTTTTATATCTACTGACTGGCTGCAGACAACAGGCAAGTCATTTAACTACTTTCATCTTCACTGCTACAGTACTTACAAAAAGCATTTTAAATTAAATGACCTTTAACCTACTTCATAGTTCTTTAATATTATCATTTTATATGACAATATTCTTTTTCTTAGGAAAATAATCTATGGTATATTATACTTTGGCCAGTCATTTCTATACATTTCTAATTATTAGGTGCTGAGTCCATTACTAAATAGCAATATGTACATAACTAAAACATTCATCTGTATTTTTAAGTTTAGGAGATGATTTATTACTGACTAGGTATCTATAATTACAGAGTTTAGCATCCTTAATAGGTGGTATTTAATGACCAAACTTCATATATGATTTTCAGTTATAATTGGTTCCATAAAAATCAAAAAAAGAGGGAAATTTAAACCATAGAACTGCAGGATTAGAACAGACTAAAATTGTGTGCCCTTATCCTTTATTTCAGGAGACAGGAAGCATCTTAGGTAATGTTATTGAGGTTACACAGAAAGTAACAGAATCTTGGCTTTATTTCAGTTTTTTCCATTATATCATTAACTTAGAAGCCAAATAACTAATTGTTTGCATGACAGGATTGCGTTTTGAAAGATGCACAATGTGCCATGAATATCCTAAACAAAAGAGGAAGCAAAAATGGATGAATTAAAGCACTTTCATTTGAGAAATTGTCAAACTAGGAGAGTTAGCCAGACAAGCAAATGCAGATGCAATATGTGAGAAATGTGTAGGGAGGCAAGTATAGCCTTTTGTGAGAGCCTCAAGAGAAAGAATTAATTTACAGTGATAAAACCTCAAAGGTTTCCTCTTGGAAAGAAATTTGAGTTTGGAAAGTTTTATAAGAATCACCAAGGTAATAAATTCCTGAAGAAAGTAATGACAAGTATCCAATTTCCTGCTGTATAGACAGAAGAATATAAATGAAACATTTGTAGAAATAATATATTTTTTATTTTTTTAAAGATTTATTTTATTTATTTGAAAGCCAGAGTTACAGAGAGAGGTAGAGACAGAGAGAGAGGTCTTACATCCACTGGTTCCCTCCCATAGCTGCAACAGCCGGAGCTGAGCCAATCCGAAATCAGGAGCCAGGAGCCTCTTCCTGATCTCCTACCCGGGTGCAGGGGCCCAAGCACTTGGGCCATCTTCTACTGCTATCCCGGGCCATAGCAGAGAGCTGGATCAGAAGAGGAGCAGCCGGGACTAGAACTGGTACCCATATGGGATGCCAGCACTTCAGGCCAGGGCATTAACCCACTGTGCCAAAGCACCGGCCCCAAAATAATATATGTTTACATTATTAGTACTAAAATCTATTTTACCCTATCTTACTGTTCTTAATTTATGTTTACTGCTTTCCTAAACAAAAGAGATAAATGGCTAACAAATACTCAATTTAAACTTACTCTTTGAAAATAAATACATTATTTTCAGAACTCAAGCATTTTTCCCCTATTACAATAGAAGAAACATTAATACATTCTTTTTGGGAGAAGAAGAAAAATGTGTTAGTAATTCATTACCACCTCCCATTGCAATCTTTGGCCATCTCTGCATTACGTTATGTTCCGGAAACTTGACATCTACAGACTGCATCATGCTTTCTTGCTTGGAGTCTTCTAAGAGTTCAGACGCTAGGGGACTCTGGAAGGAGATCAAGTAAGAGGAGAAAACAGTAACTTGTCCTTTCCAACTCTACTTTGGCTACTAGTCCTCCACATTTGTCGCTTCCCCTGCCAGGCAGCCTCTCCAACTGGTTCTTGTTCTCACCAGCTTTCTAACCTGGTCCCTTCAGCTGTAGAGGTAGCTATGGATTATTTTTGGAACTAGTAAATGGATATCTCATTATCTTTTGCTTACATACTTGACTCTGACCTCACCTCTCCCACATGAAAATGTCATTTGTCTCATGTGTTTCTTGACGTTGACAAAGAGCATAGATGTGATAGGCACAATCATGAAATAGCTTAGAAGTCACTGACATTATTCAAAGGAGTGAATTTAATATTAATGTGAAACCATTTGTTGTGCTTTCCTCCAAATTTTCCAATGTAGGGATCCATGTGTCCAAAGGTTTCATCAGGTAGCTTCAGGCCTGGCCTAGGATTTGGTCTTTACTGTTGAGACCTTGCTCACAAAGATAGGTGGCTGATATCACTGACTTACTGTCTTTTCTAAAGTAGTACATCACGTCCATATGTAATTCAATGAATATAGCCTTTCACATCTGCTAAACATGAGTTTAGTTCCATCTGTGCTCCTGTATTGAAATACCCTAAACTGGGTAATTAAGAAATTTACTTCTAGGCCGGCACCGCGGCTCAATAGGCTAATCCTCCGCCTGTGGCACCAGCACACCGGGTTCTAGTCCCAGTCGGGGCACCGGATACTGTCCAAGTTGCTCCTCTTCCAGTCTAGCTCTCTGGTGTGGCCCAGGAGTGCAGTGGAGGATGGCCCAAGTGCTTGGGCCCTGCACCCACATGGGAGACCAGGAGAAGCACCTGGCTCCTGGTTTTGGATTAGCGCCATGTAACGGCTGCAGCCGGCCATTGTGGGGTGAACCAACAGAAAAAGGAAGACCTTTCTCTCTGTCTCTCACTGTCCACTCTGCCTGTCAAAAATAAAAAAAAAATGAAGAAAAAGAAATTTATTTCTTGTAGTACATAGTACTAGAGGCTTGGTAGTCCCAGATCAAAGTGCTGAGGCTAGTGTCTAACGAATCCCCAATCTCTGCTGCCAAATGGTGTCTTTACACCTGTGCCTTCACTTGGCAGAAGATACAGAATGGACAAAAGGGGACAAAATCATCCCCAAACCCTTTCCTAGGGGCACTAATTCCATCTGTCAGGGTATTGTCTTCATGGCCTAATAACCTCCTAAACATCCCAAAATTAAATACTCTTCAGGGAGTAAGTTCAACATGAATTTTGGCTAAGACACCAACATTCAAATCATAACAAACTGGGAGCTTGTATTTGTTCACTCATAGTTCCACTTACAAACAAAAACAAAAGCAATGACCACAAAAATACTTAAATTCGAAACACTTAGTCTTCTCATCCAAAGATCTAGTGCTGGCAGGATGCACCATGATCTGATTTGTCACAATTATAATTATATTGGTTACTGGAGAGCACTCCTAATGTACACTACTACTTAAGAACAAACCCTTTCTTTTTGTTTTTTTGTTTTTTTTTTTTGTTTTTTTTTTTTTTTTGGCCAGGCACAGAGTTAGACAGTGAGAGAGAGACAAAGAGAAAGGTCTTCCTTGTGTTGGTTCACTCTCCTAATGGCCGCTATGGCCAGTGCTGTGCCAATCCGAAGCCAGGAGCCGCAGAGGATTAGCCAAGTGAGCCACGGCGCCAGCCAACCAAACCCTTTCATAAGTAAGTTAAATTCCTTTATTCTGAAGTTAGTTTGCATATATATTTTAAAGAAATTAATGTTTTCAAATTTCCTCCAAGCAACTATTGATTATATAAAAATAGTACTATAAAATGCAGTAGTGCCATAAGATTGCCATAGCATTATCAGAATCTTAGTGGCCAAAAGCAACAGAAACTTATTCTCTCACATGTATAGGACCAGGTGTCTGAAATGAAAGCATTGCCAGTGTTATTTCCTTCTGGAGGCTCTGAGGAAGAATCTGTTCTTTGTCCCTCTCCCAGTTTCTGCCAGAAATACTTGGCTCTCCTTGGCTTTTATCTTCCTTATTATAGCCTTTGTTTCTATCATCACATGGTATTCTCCCATAAGTATCTCATTGTCTCAAATCTCATTTTCTATTCTTTTATAAAAACACTAGTAATTCCATTTAGGGCTAATTCTAAGTTCCAGGATGATCTGATCTTATGATCCTTACTTTAATTCATCTGCAAAAGCCTTATTTCAAAATAAATTCTCATTCATAGGTACTGAGGGTTAGGACTTGGCTACACATTTTGGAGGGACACTCTTCAACTCACTACATATAATTACACTACATGTGGTTGTATGCTATAATTTCCTCAGGAATCATACTGCTATAAATAATTGAGCCATTGAAATGATAGCCAGATTTGATTATGCTAGGAGACTATTTCCTGAGAATGCTAAAAACTTTCTCTTAGTGGAACAGATTTTTACCTCAATGCATGAACATCTGCTCCTGTCTTGTAAAATAATTTGTGCTTTTACAAATGGAAAATGATCATGAACTCAGACAGGTGGCTTTTCCTGTGGGAAAAGATTTGGAACTCCCTAAATTTCACTTTAAGACTCTATCGATGTTGAAGGATAGCACAGTTTGTCATTAGATTGACATATTGTCTTAGAAAAACACTATGTGTGGCAGTTTTGAGGTATATGGCTGTCCATTATTAGGTGTTCTACTTTTTTTGTGTTTCAGGTTATCAATCTTCTTCATTCAGAAGCCATCTATTTCCATTATAGAGCCATTCAATTTCTCTTGACTCCTATTTGCATCTACAGTTCTTTGATCTATATCTCAGTAAATGACTTTATCAACAACTAGCCCTCACACTGGTATGTTCACTATGATTCGCAGTGACATTAATTATTTATAAATGGATATTTACTCCACATTCTTCTTCAGTGAAGACAACAAGATGATAGATATGGTGATTGATTGACTTACACATTTGCATGTGTTAAAAACACAAAGGTGAGTCTCAAAAAATTTTAAGCTGGGGCCAGCAAATGTACCACAGTAGGTACATAGTAGATACATATAAAACAAAATTCAACTTAATAAATGTTTTGTGGGTCCAGTACATGTAATATTTGTAGGAAAGTTAATAAAATGTAACACCTTTGAAAAATATAGTGTGCACTGATTCATCATAAATCATATTTGAATATTTATCGTCAGCTTTATCTCAAGCAAATCACTTTTCCTTGTTGAAATCCAAGTTTTCCTAATTTTTAAAATAATGAGTTTGCATTAGGTGATTTCTGGAGTCTCTTAGTTTTTGATGGCTTATAGACAGATATTTGTCTATACGTTAGAAACGAAATTCAGATAGAAAATATTCAACCAGAACTTCTGATACCACTGACAATGTATATTTGCTTGGTCATGACTTGGAAGTATTATTCTAGTCTCATTGATACTTATAACCACTTGAGTCTCTCTTATCCCTCTAAAACCATCGTATTACTGAAGGGCTGGATTTGGGATTCTTTTTGTTATGAAAAGATAAATACCAGATCCTTTGGAATGTATAATATAAAATACATGGAAGCACAGTTTCAAACACCCCTTGATTATTTCATACTGAAAATGCCAGATGCCTTTACATACACAAAGTGAAATTTAATATTCTCTATGTATTTGTACAAGTCCTCACTTAATTGAGCATTAATTAACATATAAAATTAATTTGTGTTTGTTTTAGAATTAGCTGTAATTCCTGGTTTCACTTCTAAAGAAGTCCAAAGAACCATTCTTAAGATTTGCTTCCAATAAGAAATCTGGAATTAACTAATTATGGCATTGAATACATTGAAGGTAGAAACAGAAAACTACAAAAAACATGTGTCAGAATTGAAGCCCTAATCCTTTTCCTCCAGGTCTTTGTTTAATGGCTATCTGGTCCCAAGTTATCTCTTAATAGCTACAAACATTCTTAGAAAATTATTTTTGTTTCCTTTAAATTGTTTTATTTGCTTAAAAATCACTTAGAATTTATATAATTAAAATGTTGAAATGTAATTTAACTAATCATTTTTAGTGGGTAATGCAAAAACATGTCATATTCTTGAATTCCTAGAATTTATTTATTGAAATAAAAAGAAGCCAAAAAACTAGTTATACATAAGCAATAATCATTCAAGTGCTGTCTGGAGAAGAGGAACAGATAATGTTGTAGGCCTTAAGGAAAGAAGAGATGCATGTAGAGAAGACACCCATAATATATATATATATATATATATATATATATATGGGAAAAGTGACAGATGTTCTGGTAGTTGAAAAATGAGTATAGTTCAACAGACAACAATAAAAAAGTGGTGAAAACTTGCTATGAGTAGATATGATAGATGGGATGTGTTTTGGAAAGTGAGACTAAAAAGATAGATCATAATGAAGAAATAGATGGTCTTGAATGCTATGCTAAGCTCGAGAAAATTACTTCTGAGGCATTTTGAAAGTTATGTTGATTACGGAGGCCAATAGTTTTTGTAGCATTGGAAGTGGAAAGGAGGATAAATTCAGAAGAATACTGCAGAAGTGAAATCAGAAAGAAATAAAAATTGCAGTTGTACATCTTGTCACACACATTTGCATAATCATACATTGTACACTATTATTATTTCAAATAATGTTTTTCATCACTGAGTGCTTAATAAGCACTCATTAAGATTAATAAGTCAGACAAAAATGATATGCAAATCGCAAGTTTTCAGGTGCATTGCATAAATATAATTTTCCCTGCTGTGTAAGTGTTCTCAGTGCTTTCTAAAACTTTCATATTTAGGAGACACTTGTAATTTCTTCCCATTGTTGTTTAGTTTTTCTGCTGTATGATAGTTTCCCAGGACAGCCGTCTATTATTTCTCAAGAAATCTGTGCTTGGGAGTTCAAGATTTGGTGGAGTGTTTAATGGTGATGTCTTTCTATTTTCTATCATTGTTTAGGTTCTACATCTTGGGTCATCTTCTAAGATATCAACAGCATTAATAACTGACTTTCCCTCAGGGTTGATAAACAGTCCTTCCTTGTTGGGATAGGGAAGTAAATATTTTGAATATATATATATATATATATATATCTTATCATCACCTGCTAAAACAATTATTGAACTAGAAAATAAGAATTATTACTTCAATAAATTTCAGAAGTCAGTACTTTTAATATTTCCTTCTCAGTCTCCATTTTTGTTAAATTTTTGTCGTTGCTGAGTAACTGCTTGCTCTTATAGCAATAGTGAGGATGTCTTGCTATTACTAAATTGGAAATAACTAATGTGTTAGGCATCCTGAGACAGAATACTTCTTGTTTCTTCTTTTGGATTTCTGCTTGATAACATACACAACTCCTAAAACAGTACTTACACTGGGGGCATTTAAGAATACCTTAACAAATTGATTGAGCTTCAAATGCATGTTTTAGCAAAAATTGCTTTATGCAGCCGAGATCAGGGGTAAGGTTAAAGTGGGGTTTCCTATTTTCTTACACTGGAATTGAAAACACTGCAGCTGAAGCTCGGCCTGACTTACCCACTCAGTTATAGACGGAGGAGCCTTTGGACCACTATAGTATATAACAAGTTAACCTCTGTGGGGAAGTCTTGCCTGCTCTCCTTAATACAAAGAATCAGGAAGTTCAAAGGAACTGAAAAGGGAGAGACAGAACTCCTGCTGTGGCAGAGCACACACAGATCATGGTGATAGATAGTTCTTGCCCTAACAGAATCACAAATCTATATCCTAGTAAAATAAGATCTTATCCTGATTTAATGAAAACAATTAAATTAGTTATTCCTCCAGGGACTAAAGTATGCAGTGGAGGGAGCAGCTTCCTTCCCAGAACCCTCTTACCCCACAAGAAGATGAAAGCCTCATCCTTCTAGAAGATAAAACATGGAAAGCATGTGCTCATTTTCATATAATTAAGTAAAAGTTGATAAAATCTTTGACACATGATATGGGAAGATAAATTTCCACAGACCTCAGGTTTCTACCCAAGTATTAGCCAATTTTCCTCAGATTTCCCTTTTCAGAAATGATTGTGTGAGCAAATGACTTTGAGAAAATAGAGGCAATGATGTCTTCTCAGCAAATTTGGTTACAGTCCATGAAAGTAAAGATAGAAATGTCTCCTGGGGCCAGCGCTGTGATGTAGAGGGCAAAGCCACCACCCGCGATCCCTGCATTCCATATGGGCACAGTTTGTGTCCAAGATACTCCAGTTCCTATCCAGCTCCCTGCTTGTCACCTTGGAGGGGCAACAGAAGATGGTCCAAGAGCCTGGGCCCCAGCCACACACATGAGGTACCCACATGAAGCTCTTGGCTTCTGGCTTCAGCCTGTCCCAGCCCTGGCAATTGGAGCCATCTGGAAAGTGAACCAGTGGAAGGAAGATCTATCGCTGTCTCTCACTCTCTGTAACCCTTTCAAATATAATAAATGAATGTTATAAGCAGAGACCACTTCCTTGTTTTGTTGTTTTTAGCACAAATATTTCATTTCAATTAAAAATAAAAATGTTAAAAGTATTATGTCCTGTGCATAATTAGATAGCTGTACTTCCATATGACTGGTAGCAAGTCAGTTTGTTCACAGCATCACCAGAAACACATCAGCATTGTTGCATATATGTCATTGTGCTGACAATGACCCAATGCTGGCAATAAGAATTTTTCAGCTCCATTATAATCTTTCAAGATCAAAATCAAATGTGAAGTCAATCATTAACTGAAATGTCATAATTCAGTATGTGACTGTAGGAAGTTTTTCCACTGTTAGTGATGGTTCTCAGTAGAAACCCTGAATCTCAGAGAACATTTTTCATTATCTGCAGTTGGCCTTGGTTGTCCTGGCTGGATGGTGGTGGGTGTGCTTTTGGCAAGAAAGTGTACATGCCAGGAATGAAATATTCTACTAACCCCTGCTAAACATTCTGCATTGCTCAGGACAGACATCCACAAACAGAAATATTCAACCACAAATGCCAAGAGCGTCAAGGTTGAGAAGCCATGTGTACAGAAATATCAAAAAGCATTTCCCTTGTAATGAAATATCAAAAATGCTCAGTAACATCACTCCCAGGGGCAGTGAGTAGAACCCCAAACAGAGCAAGACATTTCCAAGAGTGTTGACATTTTTATCCCCTTCCTCTCCAGGACAGATTTCTGAATGTTCCAGATAGTAAGAATAAGATCATTCTCTCCACAGATTTGCTAGAAGCCCTTGTATAGGTTTAGGATTTTCTGATACCGAGGCTCCTCTCCTGCAAAGCAACCCCACTGCACCCGCACGTACAGACAAGATCCTGCTGTCATCACCTAGCACTTTGGGAATTAGGGAATAGAGGAAAAAGTATCAGGATGATACCTTGGCTAGTGTTTTGCTGTCAGTACTAAGCAGTGCTTTGTAAAAAAAAGATTCATTTTTTTATTCACTTTATATTTGTGAGAAAGAGAGAGAGGGAGAGAAAGAGATGGTGGTGAGGGGATATCTTCCATCCTCTGGATCACTCCCCAAAGGATCACAAAACCAGATCTGGGACAAGCTTTGAAGCCAGGACCAAGGAACTCAATCATAGCCTCCCACATGGGTGGCTGGGACCCCAGCACACAGACCATCTTCCACTACTTTCCCAGACCCATTAGCCAGGAACTGGATTGGAAACAGCAACTGAGACTCAAACTGGCACACTGATATCAGATGTCAATATAGCATCTACATCTCAAGTGGCAGCTTATCCTATTGTGCCATAATACGGGCCCCTACACTGTCATTTGCCCCTGAGCTAGAGATCTCAAATATTTATTCTGGTACCTATGAAACTCATGACTGTTTAAGTGTGTTGTCTTGTGAATAAGGTAAATTCAGATCATTTCAAGCTCTTGACATGACAGTTTAATGCATATCTCTGCAAATCCATGCAAAAGAAGCAAATACTGCTTTGAAAAAAGAAAATGAAGCTAATGTTTATTGCAAGCATATGTGAGGATATTAAAAACGTTAGTGGAACATGGAATTAAAATGTAAGTTCCTCGGTGGCCTTTTCGTGTAGTGGTTAAGAAGATTTAGGGATGTCCCACACCAGAGGGCCCAGTTTTGAGTTCCTCTCCCGATTCCAGCTTGCTGCTGACTCACAACCTGAAAAACAGCTACGTGTTGGTCACATGGTTGAGCCCCTGCCCGGACTGAATTCCCAGATCCGGTTTTGGCTTCTCTCAGCCTCGTCTTTTGCATGCAAATTTGTGGAGATGGCCAGCAGATGGTAAATATCTGTCTTTCTCTATATTTATCTGTCTCCATTGCTCTGCCTTTTAAGCAAATAAAATAAACACATTTAAGTCTTTTGTTTTAGAAGATAAATTTATTTTCATGGCTTTTTTGAAATCTCATGTAAGTTTTTTGTAATATGCAATTTTCATGAGTATTTTGAAAACTCCACCTGTTGATATAATATGGCTGTGTATCTGATTGTTCAACCTGTATAATAAAAGTTCTCTTAACCCATGAAGCACATAGAATATTTTTTTATCTTATGTAACTTGTCCAGGAATTTTCTTACAGTATTAATTTCCTTATGATACTAAGTTCTCTTATAAAAGGACTGAGAGATTATAGGTAGCATTATTTAACTAACCCTCAAGTCAAACTGAGTGTGAAATTCATCCACAATTTTTTAAAAGATTTATTTATTTATTTGAAAGAGTTACAGAGAGGCAGAGGCAAAGAGAGAGAAAGAGAGAGGTCTTTCATCCACTGGTTCACTCCCCAGATGGCCACAATGGCCAGAGCTGCAATAGGAGCCGAGAGCTTCTTCCAGGTCTCCCACGCGGGTGCAGGGGTCCAAGCACTTGCGGCATCTTCCACTGCTTTCCCAGGCTATAACAGAGAGTGGATCAGAAGTGGCACAGCTGGGACTCGAACTGGTGCCCATATGGGATGCCGGCACTACAGGTGGCAGCTTTACCCACTACGCCACAGAGGTGGCCCCCATCAATTTATAACAAAAAAGTTATGCTACTTTTGGGGATAAATGTCTGAAAGTCTGCATTATTTATGTTGGAAAAGAATAGTTAAAGCAGCCTTCCTTGATTAATTTCTCTCTCTCTCTCTCTCTCTCTCTCTCTCAATTATTAGGAATACTTTGAAAAAGAAAAAAGATAGTCTTGTCTAATATCCTTCCGATTATGATAACTGGATCTCCTGGTAAATAAGAGTGATGGTAGTTAATAAAAGGATACTTCTCTTTGAAAAATTCTTATTAAGATGTCACTGATTTAGAATTGCTTGTGGTGAACCAACCTAGAAGCTATGGTTCAGTGAATCACAACTACCCAAAGAATGTCATGTATTCTATATCACTATAGCTTATATTAATGACCTGAAAGCCCCCACTGTGTGAGGCATATGTCTGATTCTAATGAAGAATGAAAAGATTTAGATCTACCCTCAGTGTCTGAGACCTCCCCATATTGTGCCTGTTCTTCTTGGTTCCTTATGTCCCTGATGTTATAGCAAAGCTGGGTACTGGGTAAAAACTTCTGATGTTGTGTTACTTTTACTGGACAATCAGGTTTTTGTGTTAAGTCATAAGGTTACACTTATGCTAATTATATTATTATTATTATTTAGCAAAATGCAATGTCTAATTTGAAGGGTCTATTCTTGCAACTTGCAGAAAAATGTCATCATTGTTAACCAACTAATGAGTTGAAAAATGAATATTTACTCAGGTTACATACTTAAATTATTTCAATTTATGTTGTCTGTGTCTTCTACTTGCTATTTGCAACACTTGTGTCCTCTTTAACCATTATCCAGGGTCGTCTCTGAGACATTTCTGTACCACAATGATTCTTGCCTCTTTTTTTAATTTTTTATTTAGTAAATATAAATTTTCAAAGTACAGTTAATGGATTACAATGGCTCCCCCCCACACTCACACCTCTCCCATCTCCCACTCCCTCTCCCATTCTATTCACATCAAGATGCATTTTCAATTATCTTTATATACAGAAGATCAATTCAGTATATATTAAGTAAAGATTTCATCAGTTTGCACCCACACAGAAACACAAAGTGTAAAATACTGTTTCAGTACTAGTTATAGCATTACTTCACATTGGACAACACACTAAGGACAGATCCCACATGAGAAATAAGTACACAGTGACTCCTGTTGTTGACTTAACAATTTGACACTCTTGTTTATGGCATCAGTAATCTCCCTAGGCTCTAGTCATGAGTTGCCAAGGCTATGGAAGCCTTTTGAGTTCGCCGACTTCGATCTTGATTCTTGCCTCTTTTTACAGAGATCTACCATGCTTTCATACATTTGCATTGCTAGTTAGTGATAGAAACAAAGCTCCTTTTAAATCTATTGTTACTTCTCTACTACACTTGTGTTTTCTCTTTGTGGTTTAACCAGATTTTATTTATTAACTTAAATATCTCTTTTTTGAAAATAACAACATTTTTCTTTGTTAAGAATGCTAAATTAATTAGATACTTCATTAAAAGTACACTTTTTAAGTGGTTGTGGTAGTTTTGTTATCACTGAAATCTGAGAAATATAAATGATTTCTGATAGGCTCATTGAGGGCAGATAAAAAATTCCAGAATATATAATACCTGACTTGTTTTATATCTATCATCCATAACCATACATTTATCTAATCACATCCCTACTGGATGAATATTTGCAAAACTGCAAAATAGATTTAGATTTTGGAAAATAATATTGATTACCTCACCATTGAGATATGCCAGAAATACAAATAAGACATTATTAACATCCTAGATTTTCCCTTATACATTCATATACATTGTATTTGTCATATAGATAGTAGGTTGAAACTCATTTCTAAACCAATGAATTAAAAACATGTTGAATGAATAAGTTAAAATGAAAAGAGAGATCTCTTTTTACTTGTATGTGACTTGTTTCATATGGTTTTATCTCATTTGGGTACCAAGGGAATAACTGTAAATATAAGAACCTATGTGGTACTCAGTTCCTTTGATGAAATAAATAAATTGAAAATTAAACACTAGTAAATGAATGACTATAATTTGACAAGGGAAACAAATTGCTACACTGAGGTTCAGGAAAAGCAGGTTTGACCAAGTTTAAAAGTCATGAAATAGTGGGGCCGTTGCCTTGCAAAATCCCCTGAGAGAAATAGTACTGCAATTAAGCCTGAACCCTAAATTACTTGAGAAATTATTTAGAGGTTTTGCTAGACTAAGTGTAACAGGATAATATGCTCATTAAGTTATAGTCAATTATCATGAGTAACTCAGTATCACTTTAGAATCCAAACCAGTTGGTTGGATAATTCATTTCCAAGAGCCCACAGTGGCATAATCCTACTGCAGCCATCTGTATCATAAGATAAGTTGATTCCCAAGTTTATTACTGGAACACCATGGCAATGTCAGTAAATTTGCCACAGTGATTTCCCTGTGGTCACACATTTATTTAGCCAAACAAATGGTTGTGCTTGTGGTAGGTAGCAGCTGTTGTCAGTTATAGGATACAAAATCATTTGAAGCATCTTTTCTATGGTTCCAACTGGGAGGAAGAAGCAGTGGGAAAGGAGCCAAGAGATTTAAGCTTTGCAAGGAGCACCTTTGTGTTCCTTAAATACTCATGGGATTCCCATTATACCATTTCTCCAGATTTTTTCCAAATAGCACTAGGTTCCTATTGCTATCCATTTGGAGTAGTGCTTAGTGGCAAATTCAAACAGACATAATACCAGGGTTTTGCAAAAGGCTTACCTCAGTATGACTACCAGTTCATGCCAAAGGTAGCTCTCACTAATTCTCACTAATCCCACTCTGTCCCAGGAGTACAAAGTACAATCTGTATGTCAAATGGATATTTCTGGAGATAACTCTCTGACCTCACTGTAAGTGCTCAGTTATATCTAGCGTCATGAGCTACTGCTTATTGTCTTTTTTATTCATTTCTGTATTCATCATATCCAGCTTGTATGTTTGCTTCTGAATAAAGAAACTTCAGGCAGATAGTGTAGATTGACTGATACAATGCCTGGATTCTACTCTCTTCTTGTTTGCCCACTTATAATTAGGAGACTAGAAAGTTTATCTTACTGTTAGGAGTGGCTAAGTGATGTATTTCTGTTCAATAATATATAAACAGAAATAGGGCTCACCAAGATATTCCTCTTTCTTTTTGCTTAGGCTATAGCAGAGAACTGGATCAAAAGTGAAGCAGCCAGGACTCAAACCGGTGCCCAAAGGGGATGCCCACACTGCAGGCAGCATCTATACCTACTATGACCCAGCGGCAGCCCCCATAGGTACAGTTCTAAGAAGATAACCATACTTCCCACCCTCATTCTCCAAGTCTTCACCTTCCCTCCCTTTTCTTTTCATTAATTTTTGCAAAGTCATAATTTTAATCCACTGTATAATCACAGGTTTAATTCACCACTATCCATAAATCCCAAATGCTCTTTCCTTGACTTTTGTGTCTGTGGGGTCTCTGATGATCATGATCCCTCACGCCTCTTCTTCCTTCTATTATTTCTTTGCAGGATGCCTTTCTTTTGAGATGGTCTCCATGATGTCACTGTTGTGCCCAGATGTTGGATCCCCAAACGCCGCCAGAGACTCGAACACACGGAAATGCAAAAGCAAGGTTTATTTCGTAAGTACTAGCTGGGACAGGGACCCCGTCTAACCAACCGCGCAGCGGAGGGCAGAGGAAGGCCCTGAGCATGTCTCGGGGGAGCCTATTTTAAAGCAGGGTCATGTCATCGAGGGGTGCAGAGTAACAGTAGATTGGCTAGGGTCACCTCTGGTATTTCCTGATCGAGTGCGATTGTTTCTGATTGGTTCAGACCAGGGGATTTCCTTATATGGTGAACGCTAATGAGCTGTTCTGTTGTAAGTTTTGGTTTCCCCTGAGTGAGGCTGCTTTTACTGGAAGTTGGGCCTGCCTCCCCGAATGGAGGCACTTTTTCAAAATGTAGTTACTCTAGCCCTTCAGTCACCTTTGACTATCTTTCTTCTTTCATGGCATATTCTTCTGAAATTTTTGTATTCAAATGCCTTTAATGAGCTAGCACATTGGCAACCAATAAATCTCTAGGCCAGAGCTCTCCCCTGAGATGGCTACATGCAGTCTTGAGCTGGTCATTTTGTTTTCTATAGTGAAAAAGAAAACGTTTTGGCATTTGCTCATTTTTATTAATATTTCTTCTAAATTAGTTCTTGCAGGTGGTTATGAATCAGGTCCAATCTACAGGATTGCCCACTAGACATCACCACTTGGCTGCGATGGCTTCCAAGATCTGTGTCTCCCAACCTAACTTCCCATTATTGGTATCTTTTCCAGTCTGTCCTTTTTCGATGTTTAATGCTGCCTATCAGTTACTTGCTTCAGTCAGAATCCTGAATGCCATCCCTAATTTGTTCCTCACTTTCATCCTTCACACCTTATCAATTACCAAACCTGTTTTTACCTTGTTGTGTTTAATACCTCTCAATATCCCAGTGGCACTAGCTCAGCCTAAGGCACTGTCATCCCTCAGCAGAGCCCCAAAGGACTTCATACTGGTCTCTGGCTCAACCAATCCTGTATCCAGTTGTTTCTCCATGCAGTGACCAGAGGGTTTTTTCTATAATGTGGGTTTCACTGCATCATATTCTTATAGCCCTTCATTTGTCTTCTGGTACAACTTGAAAAAAGTTACAAATCATTCAGGATTCATATAAGGCACTTTATGCGTAGGTCCTTGCTAATCTCAGGAGTATGACTTCTTACCACACAGGTTACAAACAATATCATACTGTGGGGAGCAACTGGGACTAGACTAAGTTACTGGAATTAAGACTTATTCTATACATCTGCTCTCCCACAATATGCTGGGAGAGGAGGAAACAGCTTCTACACAGCTGCCTCCAGTTCAACCAATAAACAGCAGGACCTGCTCCTGATTGGAGGAGAGCAGCGTACTCGGCGTGTGGGTAGCAGAGTTGGGATTGGTGGAAGAGGACTATAAAGGAGGAGAGAGACAACATGCACCAGGAACATCTATCTGAAGGAACAACTGTGCAGCCCCCGAGAGAGCCGGCCGGCAGTGTGCCGCTCCCCCGTGGAAGTGGGGAAAGTGGCAGGGGGAACCGCCCTTCCACGGAGGTGGAAGGGACGGTAGCCAACCCGGGAAGAACCAGCAGCAAATCCGGGGAGGGCCGAGCAGACAAAAGAACAGCGCAGCGTCCTGTGTCGTTCCTCCACGAAGAGGGGGAGCGACATCATACACTTCAACAAAACTACTATTGCTCCTTCTATTGATTCTAACAAACTGTTCATGATCTTCCCATTTATAAGATTAATATTATTTTTTTAAGATTTTATGTATTTATTTATTTGAGAGAGAGAATTACGGACAGTGAGAGGGAGAGAGAGGTCTTCCATCTGCTGGTTCACTACCCCAATTGGCTGCAATGGCTGGAGTTGAGCCGATCCTAAGCCAGGAACCAGGAGCTTCCTCTAGGTCTCCCATGTGGGTGCAGGGCCCCAAGCACTAGGGCCATCTTCTACTGCTTTCCCAGGCCACAGCAGAGAGCTGGCTGGGAAGTGGAACAGCCAGGACTAGAACTGGCACTGCAGGCAGAAGATTAACCTATTGTGCCACAGAGCTGGCCCCAGATTAATATTATTAATGATAAACCCAGTACTTTGTGTTTTATGTAATATATACCAGGATCTATATTAATTTCCTTATAAATATGCTTATCTCTATAACCACCCTAATTTATTTTTTAAATTAAGATACAGAGTGTTCAACCAATGGCAGTAAGTATGTACATCAGAATTCAAACCCCAGAAAATTGACAACAGAAACTATGCTCCTAAACATCATACTTTATTATTTATCCATGGTCTACCTCTTCAACTCTTGGTTATCATGATAATTCCCTTCATTCAGGAAACTGTAAAAATGAAAATACTTGTAAGTATTCCTATAGAGCTTTAAACTAATTTTTACCCTTAGCATACTTTTTATGGACTTACTTATTTATTTCTTCATAGCCCTTTGGCTATCTTGCTCACTCATTATGGCTGTACCTAACAGGGTTTTCATCACATAACAAATGTACATATTTATTGAATGAATACAGGTTGAAAAGTGAGAAAGTATTGCTTGAAATCACTAAGGCTCAACAATGTCCAGACATACACTTTTAACTCAGTTTAAAATGGAAACCAAACACAAATACTGTTGAAACTCTTCAAAACCATCACTCATTACTTTTGATTGAGATATTGGATAAGAGATCGTAATCCAAGAATCACAACTAAGGAAAACACAAGATATGGACCTACATATTATTAATTGTTGAAAAAAATTAAGAATTTTTCCCAATTTTACAGATAAGAAAATTAAAATCAAGGTTAATAATGAGATATTTTGGTGCCAGTGCTGTGGTGCAGTGGATTAATGCCCTGGTCTGAAGCACCAGCATCCCATAAGGGCGCCAGTTCTAGTCATGGCTGCTCCTCTTCCAATCCAGCTCTCTGCTGTGGCCTGGGAAAACAGTAGAAGATATCTCAAATCCTTGGGCCCCTGAACCCACATGGGAGACCTGGAAGAAGCTCCTGGCTCCTGGCTTCAGATCAAATAAATAATAAATAAATCTTTAAAAAATAATGAGATCTTCTCAAACCTTTTATTAACTTAAATTTCTCATGAGATTAAGCTAGAGGATTCAAGAAAACTGTCTTTTAAAGATACAAAGACAAGGCTGGTATTTTTGTGAAATGGCTAAAGCCACCTACTGCAACACGGGCAACCCTTCAGAACAGGTTCACGTCCAGCAGCTCTTCTTCTGATCCAGCTCCCTGCTAATGGCCTAGAAAAAAATGGGGAAGGTGGCTCAACTCTTTGGGCTCCTGACACCCATGTGGGAGACCCAAATGAAGCACCTAGCTGCTGGTACAGGTCTGGCCCAACACACTGTTGTGGCCAATTGGGGAGTGAAACAGCAGATGGAAGGTCTCTCTATTTCTGTCTCTCTCAGTCTCTCCCTCCCTAATTCAGACTTACAAATAAATAAATCTTGTTTAAAAAGAAACAAAGACAATGAAAATTTGGATCTAAGCAATATACTCTTAAATCATTAGTTATTTAACATTTAACATTTAAAGGTAGAATTACTGCTTTAACTATAGGTATAGTAAGTAGAAGGGTATGAGATGTAAAAGTAAAGATGTATTATACAAATATTATGCAAATTTATATTGGGTCACTGTTTACTTTTTACATTTATGTTAATATAAATACACTCTCATAGTATCCCAATAAGGTAGTCTTTGCTGGTGGTTACCTCTTCAACCACTATAAAATACGGGTATTTCAACTGTTCTCAGGGGCCGGAGCCATGCTCACTTGGTTTATCCTCCCAGCATCCCATATGGGTGCTGAGTTCTAGTCCCGGTTGCACCTCTTCCAGTCCAGCTCTCTATTGTGGCCCAGGAAGGCAGTGGAGGATGGCCCAAGTGCTTGGGCCCATCCACCCGCAGGAGAAACCAGGAGGAATCACTTGGCTCCTGGCTTCAGATCGGCACAGGGTGCCAGCCATAGCGGCCATTTGGGGGGTGAACCAACTCAAGGAAGACCTTTCTCTCTGTTTCTCTCTCTCACTGTCTAACTCTATCTGTCAAATAAAAAAGAGTTTCTAAAAAAAAGTCAACTGTTCTCAAAGGGTTTTTATGAAAATTTTATGAAAAATTTATGGTAATTCTATAGAACATTAAAAAGTTTCTATCACTTAGGACATTCCCATTAAACATTAGATGAATAACAAACATAACACTGATTTTGAATTTTTAAACTTTCATTTTAATAATGAAATCTTTCTCTTTTTAGAAATTCAAAACCAAGCTATATTATGATGGAATTTGAAATTGCTTTCTGAACTCCATACCTACTTTCCCTGAAATCACAATTTTTAGTCACAATATTGTGATATGGGAAATGTAAACACCTCAAACAAACTTTGCATGCAAATCATGACATGAGAAATTAAGCTTTGAATTCTTCAACGGAAGTCATGAAATGAGAATTGATGGTAGCCTAGGTGAATCCTCCATCTTGTCTTTGAATGGGCCATTTATTATCATTATTTAAAATAAAAAATTCAATTGTCTCTCAGAAACTAAATTGGAGGTGTCTTCTAAAAAGCCAGTATTTTAGAAAAAATTGTTAATCCAGCATATGAACAATTTTATTATCTTCATTTCCTTCTGTCACCATTAAACAAAATGCTCAAAATAGCAATGTCTTCCCACACAGGCCTTCTTCTGGGCTCGGATTTGTTTATAGTGCTGGTCATTCTTCATTTGCTTTGACATCACAATTATCTTCCTAGTCACAAATTGTTATGGAACACAAGATGAAAAGCAAAAATATAAGCTTTCGTGACCTTATCATATAAAGGCAATGCAGAAGCCACCAAAACATGACCCGTGAGAAAGAGCAGACAGTTTTCTACACTGCGTTCCTGCACTGGCTACTCACAACTGCCACTGTGACAGAGGTCAGGCAAAGGTATGTGTGTCCCTTTCTCAACCACGAGCTACCAAGGCCCTTCCATCTTCTCAAGACAAAAGAGAGCATCATAAGCTTTGGTGTATGGGTTATAATACGCATTTACTTTTCCTTCATGTAAATACACTGCAGCTTTTGTCAGATGCCTCAACGTCATGTTTTTGTTCCTTTTACATTTGCATGTTACCACTGATATGAAAGTGACCACACACGTTCCAGAAAGATATTTCCAGAAAGATACCTAAAAATATATGTGAGGAAAAAATAACATTTAATCTCAGAGAAGTATGTGATATTGCATATAAGCTTCAGTTTAGAGCAAGACAGATTTTGTTACTGTTGGTACACAGAAAAATCCCCCATTCCCAGTAATGTTCCTCCTTACCCAAAGTCCCAATTACCAAAAGGAGTGAATGCATTGGATTGATAACAATGAAGAAATAAGGTGGCAGATAGAATTAAGATTGATAATCAGTTGACCTTGATGTAGCAAGACTTCTCTGGATTATCTGAGTGGGCCCAATGTAATCACAAGGATCTTCATAAGTTAAAGAAAGGAGAGTCCCTTTTAGAGTGATGCTGTATATAGAAACTCCACTGGTCATTGCTGGCTTTCTCGATAGAACAGAAAAACGCCAAGATGACTGAGCCCACCCTAGAATCTCCATAAATACATACATCCCTATGGACACCTTGATTTTACCCCAGTGAAACTCATTTCAAACTCCTGACCTCTGGAGCAGTAAGGCACTAACTGTGTGTTATTCTGGACTACTAAGTGTATAGTAATGGTTTATATCAACAATAGGAGACTACCACACCACTCCACTATCACTGCCAATTTTGTGATCTTCAGCAAGTTTTTAAACTCTTCAGACTCCAAAACAAGAAAATATTCTCAAATACATATTGTACAGATTCTGCAAATCATACTCCTGGAAGTATACTTCTGGAAGCACATAATATACCACAACATTTTTCATTGGTGTTATATAAATTAGTAGTCCTGGGTTCTAGTAGCATCTCTCTAACCTATCAGCTATGTGAGCTTAGAAATCATTTAAACTCTGCACGATGGTTTTTGTGTAAAATTACAAAAACAATCTTTTAAAAATTAATATAATATAGTATTTAGTGAGCACTTAGTATATTGAAGAAATAATAGATGAATAAGACACTTTCCCTGAAAAAAAATGATAGATTATGACACATATAACATCACATAAACAATTGATTAATTGGTAAGCAAATGGAGGGATTATTATTAGAAGCAATATTTCAAACCAGCTGATGGGAGTATGCTACTATATTTATTAGGGGATGTGCCTTTAGGCAACCATTTGGGAATGGTTTCTGCCAATGCCTGTTATATTTCTTCCCAGCTTCTACTGCGATTTTCTTGGGTAAGAATCCATTCTAATTTTGGTGAATTGTCTTTCTCTTATTGGAACAATAAAGTGTGGTTCTTGATGAAGGTGCCATCTCCTCCCCTAGAAAATGCATGACGCGTTAGTGGATTAAGGCTAGTCCAATCAACTCCTCCATGGAATTTGAATCTCAGATGGAGTGAGGACAGACTTGGAATTTGACTTGTCCAGGAGTGGTGGTCTGCAGATGCCTGACTGTTTTTGTTTTTTGTTATTTTGTGTCTTGTTCCCATATTTCACTTTACACCTGTGACCTATTTCAGATACTCCCAATAAATTATTTTACTATCTATATCACTGTTAGATGTATTTGGCTATTTTCACTAAAGAACTCTATAGGATATATCATCAAATAATGTTGTCAATGCAATCACTATTTTATGTAGAGAAACTCTCGACATGCTACCCTACCACAACCTGATTCTCTTTGAGAATAATAGCCAAATATCAGATTAAATAAGAGACACTGTTAAGAGCTCTGTAAATAATAATCCATTAAAATTTGTTTTATTTTGGTTCAAAATAAATGATAGTTTGAGTCAACACAAGGTGTATGTCCCATGAAAACTGGACTTGGATAGATCATTATATACAGAAATGAACAATCGGCACTTCAGATCTAATTTTATCCTTAAAGGGACACTTCCAATTAAATCTCCAAGGAGAATGTATTCATAGAAGTCCAAATCCAAATATAATAATAATACATAATCCAAATATGAAGTCATCCTTATTATTTCATAGAAATAATTTCATAGAAATTATCTCAGAAATAAATGCCTCATAGGAATGTGAAATGTCACATAATTAATAACATGGATGTTTTTGTAATCACAATAATGAAAGATTATTGATAAATGACAACCGATGTTGGCTTTTAATGTCAGAGAGAGATTTAACAAAATCATAAGAACTACTAACTGGCCAACGCCACGGCTCAATAGGCTAATCCTCCACCTGCGGCGCCATCACACCGGGTTCTAGTCCCGGTCAGGGTACCGGATTCTGTCCCAGTTGCCCCTCTTCCAGGCCAGCTCTCTGCTGTAGCCAGGGAGTGCAGTGGAGGATGGCTCAAGTCCTTGGGCCCTGCACCCCATGGGAGACCAGGATAAGTACCTGGCTCCTGCCATCAGATCAGCGCTGTGCGCTGGCTGCAGCACGCTGGCTGCAGTGCGCCGGCCACGGCGGCCATTGGAGGGTGAACCAACGGCAAAGGAAGACCTTTCTCTCTGTCTCTCTCTCTCACTGTCCACTCTGCCTGTCAAAAAAAAAAAAAAAAAAAGAACTACTAACCTTTGCAGAGACTGAAATTTTCTTGGAAAGATTAGTTTGACTTCTATAGAAGACAATTACAAGGAAAATATAGACCTTTTTCTATCTTGCAGGGTAAGAAAAGAACCAAATCCAAACAAAAACTGGATCCAACTTTGAAGTCCTGATAGCTGTTTACAAATAGTTCGATTGACATTTAATAAGATGAATGTAAGTCACATTCGAGTCATTGAATTTGACTTTCTTGCTCTGTGAGTTTAATCCACACTAAGGAAACTTGGTGAACTAGGTTTGGGTGTTTTTAGGTATCCCCTTGTTGTAAACTGATTCATGAATTCAACAAGTATTTACTGAGCATCCTTTATGGGTGAGGTGATAGTCCAACTGCAGGGAATGAGTGGTAAAGAAAACAAGAGTCCTACCCCATGGAGATTGCAGTCTAGTGTGGAGATAACCAAAACACATCAAATAAGCAGGCATAAAAATAATAATGATAACCGGTGTAAAGAAAAATAAAGAGAATAAAAGCCAACAGAGTACTTTGTACTGTTTTGTTTCAAAGATCATATAGTCAGTAGGTTTCTCCATGAAATGGACATTTAAGCACCAATATAAATGAGCTCTCTATGTGTATGTGGGAGAAATGTTCTAGTAGAATTCCAAATCTCTGAGACAGGAACTTGCTTGATTAGAAAATAATAGACACATCCCAGGACTGGTGGAAGGTTGGTTTCACTGCATTTCAATGATCAAGGAAAAGAATGATAAGCAATAGACTGAAGAGTGAACCAGATCATATATGGTAAGAAACTCATTTTATTCTAAGTGTCACAAGAAGCAACTGGAGTAAGGTTGACATTATTTGATCTATCATTTTATTTTATTTTTCAAATAATTTTGTCTTTTAATTCCATTTTTCATATTTTAATTATTTATTCAGTTTTATTAAATGGAAAAGCAAAGGGGTGAGGAGAGAGAGAAATATCCTCCATCCACTGGTTGATTCACTCCATAAATGGGCTGCGTTGGGCCAATACCAGGAGCTCTGACCTCTGTTTGGGTCTCTCACATGGATGCCAAGGACCAAAGTAGATGACCCTTAACCTGCTGCTTCCCAGGGTGTGCATTAACAGAACACTGGAATTGGAAGCAGAGCCAGGACTTGAACCCAAGCACTTCAGTATGGGGAATGGGTGTCCCAGGCCGCGTCTTAACCACTGTGCCAAATGCCTGCCCCAAGATCTATCATTTCCAAGAACATTTCTTAAGCCACACACTACCATGCCAAAGGGATAAAAAAGATATATAACAAAAACAGTACTGCTACTATAGCGATACTTTTATAAATATTAATGGAAAGAGTTGAAAATAATCAAAATCAAGCAGAGAAGAAAACAACTCCACATTCTAAAAAATTCTCCCTAAGCCCATTTATATATATTTTGCTTCTTTCCCTAACTGTGGTTACAACATCAAATATATTACATGCTTTTTCATGTACCCTTAAATAATTAAGTCCAGCACTGAATTTCAGTGCTGAAAGAGTATCGCCTTAGAACTTAAAATATTGAGTCAAACATAGTAATCTAATTTCAAAAATGAACTTAACAAATCTTATTTATCTTTATCTGTTAAAATAAGAGCACTATGGGGACATGGATTTTTGTCTTTTCTTCATTGCTACATTTATGAGACCTATTAACAACTCCAGGCACATAACAATGACTTAAAAACAAGTGTTGATAAATTAGATCATTTGGAGAGGAAATAGAGCTAAGAAGGGAGAAAGACTCTAGGGTACTTTGATATGATTGAGAAGAGAAGCCTCCATCAGAGACGGAGAAGTGAGAGCAAATAAGGTCAGAAGAAAATGAGCCAGAAAAGGAAGAGAGTGTGGCTACTTTTTAAATTAATTCCATTACAGAAATGTGTGTAGTGAGACCTGAGCATTGACTACTAAATTTGACAGGAATTACTTGATGGCCAAGGAAAGAATGCAAATCAGAAAAACTGAGGTCAATATTCTTTGTTAATATAGCCTTGAAAAACAGTAAACAGAGGATACGGCAGGGGGATGAAGGAAAGAGTTAAGAATCAGAAGATGTGGATTTGGGAACAGGGGAGGTTTAAAATGTAAGTAGTCAAAAATAGCAGATAGTTTTAAAAAGTTGGGGAAAATGATGCCAATAGATTTGATGTTTTATAGTTACCCATTGCAAGAACAATTTCCATTTCTCTCTTGTAGTGAGGACATTTTACATATCACGAGGCCAACAAGGATCTGGAGACCACATTTTCCTAAGATATCAGAAATGAATTAATATAGTAATAAGGAGACACGGGGCTGGTGCTGTGACGCAGTGGGTTAAAGACCCAGCCTGCAGCGCGGACATCCCATATGGGCTCCAGTTCGAGTCCTGGCTGCTCCCCTTCCGATCCAGCTCTCTGCTATAGTCTGGGAAAGCAGTAGAAGATGGCCCAAGTCCTTGGGTCCCTGCACCCACGTGGGAGACCTGGAAGAAGCTCCTGGCTCCTGGCTTCGGATCAGCTCAGCTCTGGCCATTGTGGTATTTGGGGAGTGAACCAACAGAATGGAAGACCTCTCTTTCTCTCTGGCTCTACCTCTCTCTGTATCTCTGTCTTTCAAATAAAATAAAAAAAAATTTAAAAAATAATGAGGCATAAATGAAGAGATATTATATCTATATATATGTATTTATATATATATAAAGAGGTAAGGAGCTACTAGAAAAAGAGAAAATACACATAAAGGAAATAAAATGAAACCTTTATCATGGGAGAAACATTTCCACATGGAATGGTCAAAGATAATGTCCTTTCAATTTATTGTTAAGAAAATGCTTGGGATTAGATAGTTGTGTTTGTTTTTATATGCTTTAAACATGATTTTTATAGGAAAAACTTATATGCCAAATTTATATCTCTTTAATATCTTTTATATAGTGGTCTTTTTTGTTTGATATGGATAAGATGATGTTTATTAGAAAATGTTACTGTAGTCTCCATTGCTCATACTTTTATTTTCTACAATTTTTTTTACCCAGAGACAATAGTGGGTAAAATACTGAACATACTATATGGAAATTCTGTAAGTAAACTGTTCTTAGTCTTTAAAAACTTTCTACTCTAAGTAGCATGATGAAACCTTGAACCAAACTTCTCTATCCCTCTGGCAATAGAAGTCATCTATTTGTTTAGTGTATCTACACCTTGTATGCTATTCATCAATAATTATTTCCTAGCCATCTCAATTATTAGATTGACTGGTATCATAGTATTTTTGTTCAAGTAACTGATTTTACTCACTAAGCTCCCACAGCATAGAGTAGTAATGATGGAAATATAGATATGCCGTTTCTCATAGTGTTCATTTCACTTTAACAGGTTTCCTTTTTTTTTTTTTTTTTGACAGGCAGAGTGGACAGTGAGAGAGAGAGACAGAGAGAAAGGTCTTCCTTTGCCGTTGGTTCACCCTCCAATGGCCGCCGCGGCCGGCGCGCCGCGCTGATCCGATGGCAGGAGCCAGGAGCCAGGTGCTTTTCCTGGTCTCCCATGGGGTGCAGGGCCAAAGCACCTGGGCCATCCTCCACTGCACTCCCTGGCCACAGCAGAGAGCTGGCCTGGAAGAGGGGCAACCGGGACAGAATCCGGCGTCCTAACCGGGACTAGAACCCGGTGTGCCGGTGCCGCTAGGCGGAAGATTAGCCTAGTGAGCCGCGGCGCCGGCCTCAGGTTTCCTTTTTGGTGCTCAGTTAGTTGTCACCTATCAAGGAAAACAAGTGGTATTTGTCCCTTTGGACAAATTATCATAATGTTTTCCAAATTCCTAACAGGGATCACTTTTCAGTTAAAATTTAAACACCTAAGGATAATTGTGTATTAATTACAGAGTTCAACCAATGGTACTAGAACAAAAAAAAATACTAAAATGGATAAAGTATCACATTGTACATCAGAACACTATGAAAAATGGTGACTTGATCAGACCTCACCCTGACTGTTGATGAGCAACTTGATATGTTATCCCTCTTAGTATTTTTTTGTTTGTTCTACTTAATACTTTTGGTTGAATACTGTAATCAATACACAATTATTCTTAAGTGCTGAAACTTAACTGAAAAGTGATTGCTGTTAAATATAAGAGTGGGAATAAGAGAGGGAAGAGATGTGCAATTCGGGACATGCTCAAGCTGACTTACCTCAAATGGTAGAGTTAGAAACATACCAGGGATTCCAATTCAATCCCATCAAGGTGGCATGTACCAATGCCATCTCACTAGTCCCAGTGATCAATTTCTGTTCACAATTGATCATAATGATAGGACTAAGAACCAAAGGGATCACATAAACAAGACTAGTACCTGCTAATACTAGCTGATAGAATCAAAAAGGGAGAGAATGATCCAACATGGGAAGTGAGATACACAGCAGACCCATAGAATGGCAGATGTCCTAAACAGCACTCTGGCCTCAGAATCAGCCCTTAAGGCATGCGGATCTGGCTGAAAATCCCATGAGAGTATTTCAGGCATGGAAAGCCAAGACACTCTGGGGGAAAAAAAAAAAAAAAAAACAACTAAATGAAAGATCTCTGCGAGTGAGATCCCAGTGGAAAGAACGGGTCATCAAAGCATCAAAGAAGGAGGTACCTTTCTCTGAAGGTAGGAGAGAACTTCCACTTTGACCATGGCCTTGTCTAAAAATTATCAGAGTCAGTGAACTCAGGGGGCTTCCATAGCCTTGGCAGCTCATGACAAGAACCTAGGTTGATTACTGATGCCATAAACAAGAGTATCAATTCGTTAAGTCAAGAACAGGAGTCACTGTGCACTTACTCCTCATGTAGGATCTTTGTCCTTAGTGTGCTGTACATTGAGATCTAATGCTATAACTAGTACTCAGACAGTATTTTTCACTTTATGTTTCTGTGTGGGAGCAAACTGTTGAAATCTTTACTTAATGTATGCTAAACTGATCTTCTGTATATAAAGAGAAACGAAAATGAATCTTGATGTGAATGGAAGGGGAGAGGGAGTGGGAAAGGGGAGGGTTGTGGGTGGGAGGGATGTTATGGGGGGGAAGCCATTGTAATCCATAAGCTGTACTTTGGAAATTTATATTCATTAAATAAAAGTTTAAAAAAAAAGGAAATATAGATATGCCAAAGAAAAGTACTGTGCTTCCTTTGAGTATCACCTCACAGCATCAGATAAAGGACGAATACAATAAAATAACATATATTAGAGAGAGAGACTAAATTCACTTGTCTCTTATTACAGTGTATTATCATTGCTCTATATTACTATTAGTTGTTGTTTATCTCTTAACTCTACTTAATGCAATGATTAAACCTTACCATATAGACACAGAGACACACACACACATATGAAAATACACAATATCCACTCACAAAATGTTCTGTACTGTTGAGAGATTCAGGCATCCACAGACATCCCTTGAGGAAAAGGTGGAGACTACTGTAATAATTTGCATTTTGCTGTGCTTTCACATGATTTCCCTTCTAAGCAGCTATTACAATGCTATAGATTTCTCCTTGCATTCATTTATCTTGGCCAAATCTTTAAAAAGTATTTGATGTGCACATTTCTCTACCTTTAGTTCTTTTCTTTATAAACCAATGGGTTAGCCATTCCATTATATTTTATTATCTGGAATAGTTGATGAATGAGAAAATACATAATTTAGACTTTTGTACTTGGAGATAAATTGATCATTTCAGCAAAATCTTGTCTGAAATAAACTGAAAATGCTTTTTTGTTTATAGATAGCACTCATCCTACTTTTTAGAAAGCAGATCCATTGAATACAATAATTAAAACACTGATGAGGAGTCAGTTCTGCCCCATCTTTAGCAAAGCTGCACATTGACTGTAAGTTCTGTTCTGCAAATAACCAGTAGCTATCCTTCACCGTAAGTGTGTTTGCTCCCATATTAATATGAAGCTAACACTCATACTTCTTTCATCCCACATATGTTTATAATATGGTTGTAGATGTGCTTATTGTCTCTTTAAAATACTTCCTCAGGGGCCAGCACTGTGGCTTAGTGGGTAAAGCCGCTGCCTGCAGTGCCAGCATCCCATATGGGAGCCAGTGCCAGTCCTGGCTGCTCCACTTCTGATCCAGCTCTCTGCTATGAACTGGGAAAGCAGTAGAGGATGGCCCAAGACCTTGCACCCCTGCACCCTCATGGGAGACCTGGAGGAAGCTCCTAGCTTCTGGCTCCGGATTGACACAGCTCCAGTCATTGCGGTCAATTGGAGAGTGAACCAGCAGATGGAAGACACCTCTTTCTCTCTCTCTTTCTCTCTCCCTCTCCCTCTCCCTCTCCCTCTCCCTCTCCCTCTCCCTCTGCCTCTGCCTCTGCCTCTGCCTCTCTGTAACTTTGCCTTCAAATAAATAAATAAATCTTTAAAAAATACTTCTTCGATATTGATATTGTGAAAAAGCATTAACTAGCATTTACATTTTCCTGAGACATAGGTGAAAAATGTTAGCAGTTCTCCAAGTACACAACCACGACTATGCCTTTATGTAGTCTACCTAGTGTGTACATTTTTCTAAGAGTTCTCATACTTTTGATGTCTTCTATATGTAGTTCAATTCTAATAATATGAAAGTGACATTAAAAAGAAAACACCACGCTAATAATAACAACATGAAAAGAATTTAGTATGGTATCTAAAACCAAATTATTTGGGTATGAATTGATTCTGCCACTAATGATCTATGTAACCATTTAGTAAACTGATTTTTCTTTGACTCAGTTTCTTTACTTGCAAAATAGGCATAGCAATGAAATTTATATCATTGGATTATTTGCAGAGTGAAAGGAGTTAATGTAAAATGCTTACAGGCACACCTAGAATGTATTAGTGATGAATAGTATGAGCTGTCATTGGTAGCTATCCTTTAGAGTGTACTTAACACGTCTCTAATAGCTGTATGTATATTATGGCATTGAGTTCTGCAAATATGGAATTGATTCTACAAATTCACAAAATGAGAGATTAAAATGGAGTCATTACAACTGATACAAAAGAAATACAGAAGATTGTGAGTTTTCTATGAACAATTATATGGCAACAAATTTGGTAACTTCAAAGAAATAGGACAAATCCCTTGACACATAGTCCTTGGAATGAATCCTGAAGAACTAGGATTTTTTTAAATTTATTTATTCATTTGAAAGGCAGAGTTACAAATAGAGAGAGAGAGAGAGAGAGAGAGGAAGATATTCCATCTTTGGTTCACTTCCCTAAATGGCTGCAATGGCCAGAACTGAGCTGATCCAAAGCCAGGAGCTTCTTCCAGGTCTCCCATGTGAGTGCTGGGGCCAAAAGACTTGGGCCATCTTCTGCTGTTTTCTCAGGTGCATTATTAGCAGGGAGCTAGTTTGGAAGTAGAGCAGCCAGGACTCAAAATGACACTCATATGGGACCCGCTACACCACAGAACTGGCCCCTAGAACCAGAATACTTATATAGACCAATAATGGATATTGGATTTCATCAGTAATAAAAATTTTTCATCAAAGAAAAACAAGACCAAAAGGTTTCACTGCTGATTTCAACCAACATTTAAAGAAGAATTAACGCCAATCCTTTAGAAATTATTCCAACAAACATAAAAGGAGGGAATTCTTCCACAGTAAGTTTCTGAGGCCGGCCATTACCTTGCTACCAAAATCATAACAAACTAAAAAAAGTTACAGGCCAATATCTTTGATGAAAACAGATGTAAAAATTCTCAGCAAAATGCTAGCAAAGTGAATCCAATGTACATCAAAAAGGTCATTCACCATGATCAAGTGAGATTCATCCTAGAGATGTTAGAATGGTTCATCTGCAAATCAATAAATGTGATTCACCATATCAACAGAATAAAGGACAAAAAACATGTAATCATCTCAATATATACAAAAACGTCATTTAATAAAATTCAGCATCACTTCATGCTAAAAATTCTGAATAAATTATTGACTGAATGTATTACAACATAACTAAATCTGTACATAAGAAACCAACAACTAATAACATATTGAATGGGGAAAACTGGAGGATTCCTCCCCAAGATATGGAACAAAGCAAGAGATATTAGTTTTAACCATTTTTATTCCATATCATGCTGTAAGTCCTAACTAGAATAAGTAGTCAAGAGGAAAAAAAACCACCCAAATTGTAAAGGAGAAAGTGAAAGTGTCACTGTTTGCAAATGACATGAATTTATATATACAAAACTACTTTTATTCTTTTTTTTTTTAATTTTTGACAGGCAGAGTGGACAGTGAGAGAGAGAGACAGAGAGAGAAAGGTCTTCCTTTGCCGTTGGTTCACCCTCCAATGGCCGCCGCTGCAGCCGGCGCACTGCGCTGATCCGAAGGCAGGAGCCAGGATCCAGGTGCTTTTCCTGGTCTCCCATGGGGTGCAGGGCCCAAGCACCTGGGCCATCCTCCACTGCACTCCCTGGCCATAGCAGAGAGCTGGCCTGGAAGAGGGGCAACCGGGACAGAATCCGGCGCCCCGACCGGGACTAGAACCCGGTGTGCCGGCGCCGCAAGGTGGAGGATTAGCCTATTGAGCCATGGCGCCGGCTCACTACTTTTATTCTTATTTTACAAAGAAACTGAGTCACAGTGACCAAACCACTTGCCTAAGGTCACACAGACTATAAGGTAGAACTAAGGTACTCATCCAAACCACTGGGCCACATATTCCATCCCACCTGATACAAGTGGTCAAATCAACTACAACAGAATAACTGAATTAGTCTTGTGAAGTCATAAATTAATTCTAGGATTTTATAAATTGTCATACAGATTAATATTTTTAGCGATTGTATTGAATATTAAGCTATGAATGCTGAAAAACTGTAGTGTTCCAGAAGCTGATTATTAGAACCCATTAAAAAATGGAAAGTGGTGATCCTAGAGTTGTCAACCATGTTTATTAACTTGCAAAATATTTACACTGTTACTTACATGTTTTTAATATTTCTCAGAGTAAATGCCTGAATGTTTTATATGTTTTTCATTATCTTTGAGAGACAGAGAAACATTGAGAAAATCTTCCATTTATTGGTCACTCTCTAAAGGTTTGCAATAGCCAGTACCTGTCAGGTTAAAGCCAGAGCCAGGAACTCAATCTGGGTCTCCACATGAATGGCAGGGATTTATTGTTCTGAGCCATCATTTGGTGCCTCCTAGGGTAAGCAGGAAGTTAGATCAGCGTGAAATAGCTATACTTAGAACCAGGCAATTTGATATGGGATATAGGCATCCCAAGCAGTGTATAAACTGCTGTGCCACATAAATGTTTTAGATGAGGACTCTTAAAGAATCAAAGAGAAGATATAGGCATTCACCATAGAAAGACATACATACACACACACACACACACACACAAACATACACACACACACACACACACACACACATATATATATATATAGTACAGAGTATCATTGTATGTATTTATGAGGAAACTCAATGTGAAGCAAGAAAATACAGATAAAGAGGAAATCAATAAGTGAAATGAATGAAAGTATTACCAAGGAGATGGAAATCATTAAGAACAATCAAATAAAAATTTGGAGATAAAATCTGATATCAATGAAATAAAAAATATGATTGGAAGCTTTAACAGCAAAATAGACAAAGAGGAGAAAAGATTGTTTGACCTCGAGGACAAGATTTTTGAAATAATCCAATCAGGCAATTATAAAGAGAAAAGAATTTAAAAGAATGAATAAAGGCTATGTGAAATATGAAATACCATTAAACATTCAAATATTCTTATTATAGGTATTACTGAAGGAGAAGGGAAGGGAAAAGTTGTTGAAAATAATAGTTGAAAATTTACCAGGTCTTGAGAGACATGCCACCAGATCAAGAAGCTAAAAACTCCCAGCAAATTCAACAACAACAAAAAAATCTTCTCCAAGGTATATGATAATCAAACTGCCAAAAGTTAAGGACAAGGAGAGAATCTTAAAGATATTAAGAGAAAAGCATCAAACTGCATATATAGGAAAACCAACTAGGTTAGCAGCAGACTTCTTAGCAGAAACCCTGCAGGTCAGAAGAGAGTTATATGATATAGACAAGTGTTGAGGAAAAAAAAAAAAAAACTTTCAACCAAGACTATTATATCCATTGAGACTATCATTTAAAGGGGAAGAATAAGGTCTTTTCCAGATAAACAAAAGCTGAAAGAATTCAGCACCACCAGACTTTCCTTATAAGAAATTCTGAAGGGAGCCCTGAATTAGAAGTAAACATTCTGAAGTGAGCCTGGCATTAGAAATTAAGCCACTGCCTGTGTTTCCAGCATCTTATATGGGCACTAGTTGATGTCCAGGCTGCTCAACTTCTCACCCAGTTCCCTGCTAATATACCTGGGAAAGCAGCAGAAGATGGCCCAACTTTTTGGGTTTCTGCACTCATGAGGGAGACCTTGATGAATTTAATGGCTCTGTCTTTGGCCTGGCCCAGCCCTGGACATTTTTTGTCTCCCTCTCCCTCTCTGTAACTCTGCCTTTCAAATAAATAAACAAATCTAAAAAAAATAAAAGAAGAAGTAAACATAAAACAAAGGATATCAACAAATTAATTTACAGAGCAGGTATTATCAGTATCCAATCAACAAAATGATGGGTGTTTGCTTTTATCTATCAATACTACAATGAAGATAAATGGATTAAATTCTCCAGTCAAAAGTCTTAGGTTGGTTGAACGGATTAAAATAAAACGAATCCCCAACATATGCTGCCTACAAGAAACTTATTTCACAAGCAAAATATTTGTAGACTGAAAATGAAAGACTGGAAAAAGATATACCAGGCAAATGGAAACCAAAATGAACAGGAGTAGCTATCCTCTTATCAGAAAAAAACAGATTTTGTGACCTTCATGATGTTCAGTCATATTCTATAGGTTAAGCAGCACTGACTGATAGCCTGTGAAAAGCACTATCTAGCACCCTTACTGTATCTTGTTTATAACTCTATGACTCAAAACAGAAAAACACAAAAAAGATTTACCTGAAAAATTAATAAATTATTCCAGAATAGCTGCTTCAAATGATTATTATTTTATTTTTCAAAGAAACAAGCAAGCAAACAAAAAGCTCCTTTTAACTATAACCTCATCATACAACTTTGGAAATTCTGAAGTTAAAATGTCATTTATGGGCCATGTTCTTGTTTTAGTATTAAATGATTTCCTAAAGAATATTTAAGGAATGCAACTTATTATCTGTGATTTTTGGAAAAACTGGCAAGGCTCACTGCTCCTGGTTTATTTTGGGAACTTAGTGAATGACTCCCCAAAGAAGTGAGCTACATTATTCCTGATATTACTCAACTCAGGGCCTGCTGCCTTCTGATGCAGATCCTTGCTACATTTTAATGATGAGTAAGGCTCTGTGAATTCCACAGGGTCTTACAATCAGCAGCATTTCAGAAATGCAACTTAGTGCATTCTCTGTGTAATAGACAAAGTTTTCCACATGTTCTAGGCAAAAAAAATCACCCTTGACATTTTAAGAAGTAAATGAGATTTTCAAATGATTGTCATACTTTACAAGAGACATATTTAAACAATAAAAGGCTTTATTCCACAATGTGAGAAATTTGTGTAAAAAATATAAAGAACAAGAATGTTGACAGGCTTTTTAAAAATATATATAAATTAATTTTGGTCTAAGTTGCCCATGCTTTGTCACTAGGAAACTCCAGCATCTTATCCATTGAAAAACTATTGTTAACCACTTAGTTCTTCTGTACTACAATAGTGTGAAAATAATGTCTATGTGCATATTTGTGGTATTGTGATATAATAAGTATTATATGGTTTGTCTTTGACCCTGGATCCTGAGAAATAGCTTATAAGTCCCTTGGAATCCTCAGAGGAATGAGTGGTTTTTGTGTGGTTATGAGAAGACTGGTGGCTGGGAGACTTGGGGTAATTTAAGGAGGGAGCTAGTTACTAGAAAAATCAAGGTATGATTCCAGGGTTGGTACTTTCAGCCCATCTCGCAAGATCTGAGAAGGGGAGACAGGCTAGAGCTTGAGCTGATCACCAGCGGCATGCCATTTCGTCAATCATGCGTGTGTAATGAAGCCAAGGATTGGCTTCACAGTGTTTCCTGATTGCTGAATACTTGAAGGTATCTGAAAGTGCCATGTCCTTTCCCTCGTACTTTGCCATACGCGTTTTTTCCACCTGGCTGTTCATTTGTGTTCCTTGTAATATCCTTCATAATACATCAGTGGACATAATTATGTATTTCTCTGAGTTCCCCATCATTGAACCCCATCAATTAACCAAACCGAAGGAGGGGGTAATAGGAACCCCAGTTAGTATTTGCTTAGTTATAAGTTTGGGAGACAGCCTCCTATTTGACGTTGGCATTTGGTGAGAAGGTTGGTCCATGGAAGTGAGCCCTCAACCTGGGAGATCTGAAGCACTCTTCAGGTCGATGGTGTCAGAATTTAATTGATGTATAAGACACCATATTGGTATCCTCTAGTGAATTGTTTGATGTGTGGGGAAAAAAAGAAAATCCTATAAATCTTGTCACATTGATTTTGTGTTATATTGAGTGAATGTGTAAGACTAGAAAAAACTCTGTGCTGTTTTCTGTCTCGGTTAATCATGTATTTATTTACTAAATTTAGTATAGTATTTTTAATCCTTGAAAGATATAGTGTGGTGCTTTAAGTTTCTCTGGCTTTCATGTGCCTTCAAGTGTTTACATGAAAATTCCAAATATGCAGCAAAACTAGAAGATTCATTAATTTTTATCAAAATGTGCATTGAATTTCCATTTACTATGCCAAAAAACTTACTTGAATCCTCCTGAGGAAATGTGACATATTAACAGGGATTGATGACTATCATAGAATCAGCAAGTGTACCTTAGCTAGGAGCATGGAAATGAAGCAGCAAAGAGAGCCACAGCTCCGGTCATCTGATTCAGGAGAATTTCAGCCTAGGATTAGACTCACATGAACTCTTTTCCTCCATCATTGGTATTAGTACTAGAATATGATTATCATGTGATTAATTACTATATTGATGACATTCATATTTAAGTATATTAATAATAGATTAACAATATTATGATTTATTTTCTCCTTCTAAAATATCTATTGACACACATTCATAAAAAGATCTTTACATAAAGGGAATATGTTAAATTGAGAACTCTGTGATCCCTATCTCTGTGAAAGAGCTGAGCAAATCTTAAGACTCTGTCACAATTTTCATGCTTTATCACTGACACAATTTAAAGACTATAACTTTTTCAAAAGCATTTATGACTGGCCAGCACCACGGCTCACTAGGCTAACCCTCTGCCTGCAGAGCCAGCAACCCAGGTTCTAGTCCCTGTCGGGGCACCAGATTCTGTCCCGGTTGCTTCTCTTCCAGTCCAGCTCTCTGCTGTGGCCTAGGAGTGCAGTGGAGGATGGCCCAAGTGCTTGGGCCCTGCACCTACATGGGCGACCAGGAGGAAGCTCCTGGCTCCTGGCTTCGGATCAGCACAGCGCGCCAGCCGCAACGCGCCAGCCGCAACGCACCGGCCATAGCGGCCACTTGGGTGGTGAACCGACAGAAAAAGGAAGACCTTTCTCTCTCTCTCTCTCTCACTGTCTAACTCTGCCTGTCAAAAAAAAAAAAAAAAAAAGCATTTATGACTAAAAACATGAGAAAATAATAAACTTCAATGAATTTTTTACTTTTTATTTAGAATACAGAGTTACAGAGAGAAAGGGGGAGAGATACAGAGACATCTTCCTTCTACTGGTTCATTCCTCAAATATTCACAAGGGCCAGGGCTGGGCCAGACTGAAGCTAGGAACCAGGAGTTTCTTCTGGGCTTCACACATGTGTGGCAGGGGCCCAAGCACTTGAGACATCTGCTGCTTTCCCAGGCACATTAACAGGGAATTGGATTGGAACTAGAGCAGCTGGGACTTGAACTGTCAGCCATTTGGTATTCTGGCATTGTAGGTGGCAGCTTAATTTACTATACCACAATGCTGGTCCCAGTATCAGTGATTTTTTTTTTTTTCTCTCTACATCCAGTGCAATTACTACCTATTGAAATAATCAAATGCAGCATTTTTGAAAACTTTTATCAGGTAGCTCAGTTAAAGTGTGAAGTACCTCCCTTCTACAATATTTATAATGCTATTCTGAAGGTGGTAGGACATACAAAAACATTGGGAACAATCTTAGGAGCTTTTTAAAATAGTAGTGACTTTTGGGTGAAAAATTTTCTTGTCCAGTTGATCACTGGGATAAAAACTATGCATAATTATGTCCTTCATACAGTTTTGTTAAGTCAGGGTACCTTGTACACTTATTTTATAGGCCTTCAAAGAATTAATTTTACCTTAAATTATCTAGCAATGGAAGAAAAGGGGAGAATATCTAATGTTTCAGTACCTACCATTCAAAAAAGTGAAAGTGAGCTAATTTTTTTCTCCTGTAGAATTTGAAGCAGGAGACCATAGCAATTATGAGCTTTCTATCCTTGGACAAATGAATCTCTCAGATTCAATTTTTCAATTTGTAGACTAGTAGGAACCATAACCTATATCTCATAAATTAATGGTAAGAAATAAATAACAGCCTAAATGAAAAGAGCTGGTGGAGTAGTTGTGACATAGTAAATACTTAATATTACTGATCATTGGTATTAGGCGTGTCTATTCTGACATTGAATTTTGGCTCCTAAGAATAAGCAGTGGTCTCCAGATCTTTGCCAGTCACTCTATTTAACCTTTCTAACAGGTAATGAAATTAGCAACCTGGAATGTATTCAGTGCCATTATTTGCTAGGGAATAGAACAGCAGTGGTAGCTGGGGACATAAACTCTGAAACATGATTTTGAGTTTCAGCCCCAGCCCTGCTACTTAGTGGCTCTGTTTACAACTCTGATGCCTCAGTTTCCTCGCCTATGTAATAGAGATAACAAAATCATCTATCATTCATAGTGAAGGATTATAAATATCACTGTTTGAAAGACCGTTTGAACAGTGACTAGCATTTTGTAAACATAACTTAAGGGTTTGGTAAATAAATACAAGAAAGTGCAATATTTTACAAATCTTTTCTCATAGCAAATATTTTATGTCTATGTTTCAAACCTATTCAATATATAAACTCAGGTATATATTACATGAGTTTGAATTAGACTAGGAACTTAGTTTGAGGCTAGCCTAAATCATATGTTTTCATGCATAAAAGTACAACTGTAAAGCCCAAAGTAGAATCACTAGAACTGATCTGGTTCTGAGGACTGTTGCCTGGGTTAGTATTGACACCCCATTGAATGCCTTAGGGACTTGCTCATCAAAAGCAACCCCATTATGTTTCTTTGGTGAAAATAGTTTCACTTTTTATTTATATAAGAAATAAAAGAAGCAAAGGGAAGCCTGTTTTCTTCCTTTCAATAAGCTTTCATCAAAAACCTGATTAAATCTTCCTTTCCCATAATCAGAAAATGTAATCTGAGTACCTATTCAGACCTAGAAGAGAGAATCGCATCTTCACACAGCTTTTCTGTTAAGAGATTGCATTCACCTCAGGCCACGGAGTCCTTGCTGCTGACAAATCTGTGTCTGCTTTTCGTGGTTTTTAATTCTCATACTGAAAAAAGAAAAAAAAAGAAGGAAAGAAGGAAACCTTAGATATATATATATATATTTTATTTTATTTAATGAACATAAATTTCCAAAGTACACCTTATGGATTATAATAGCTCCCCCCCCCCATAACTTCCCTCCCACCCACAACACTCCCCTCTCCCACTCCCTCTCCCCTTCCATTCACATCAAGATTCATTTTCAATTCTCTTTATATACAGAAGATCAATTTAGCATATATTAAGTAAAGATTTCAACAGTTTGCACCCACACAGAAACACAAAGTGTAAAATACTATTTGAGTACTAGTTATAGCATTAATTAAACACCTAAGAGTAATTGTGTAGTTCAACCAATAGTTTTAAGTAGAACATAAAAAATACTAAAAGGGTAAAGTATTAAGTTCTTTTTTTTCTTTTTCTTTTTTTTGTTTGTTATATAGTTATTTTTTATTTAATAAATGTGAATTTACAAAGTGCAACTTTTGTATTGTTGTGGCTCCCCCCCAACCTCCCTCCGTCCCGTGGCCCTCCCCTCTTCCACTCCTTCTCCCATCCCGCCCTTCATCGAGTTTCATTTTCAATTACCTTCATATACTGAAAATCAACTTAGTACATACTAAGCAAGGATTTCAACGGCTGCACTCACACAACCGCACAAGGTATAGGGTATTGTTCGACTAGTAGTGTTGTTTTTAGGTTTCATAGTAGAACACATTAAGGACAGAGATCCTAAGTGGGGAGCATTTACCCAGTGACTCCCGTTGTTGATTTAACAATTGGCACTCTTATTTATGATGTCAGCAATCACCAGAGACTCTTGCTATGAGCTGTCTAGGCTATGGAAGCCCCTTGAGTTCAGCGACTCTGAACTTGTTTAGTCAAGGTCGTATCACAGTGGAGGTTCCTTCCTCCCTTCAGAGAAAGGCACCTCTCTCCTTGATGGCCTGTTCCTTCTGCTGGGGTCTTATTCACCAGGATCTTTCATTTAGATTTTTTTTTTTTTTTTTTTTTTTGTCACCGTGTCATGGCTTTCCATGCCTGTGAGACTCTCATGGACCTTTTAGCCAGATCCGAATGTCCCAAGGGTTGATTCTGAGGCAGGAGTGCTGCCATTCTGAGTCTGCTGTGTGTCCTGGGAAACCTTAGACTTTTATTAACAATTTTTATTGTTCTGTTACTGATATAATTTAAGACTTTATTGTGGGGGACGCTGAATCCGCAGAGGCCTAGAGGAACTTCCTGAGCCTGCCTTGAATTTGAAAACCTGACTTTAAGTTTCAAATCCCTGGTAGCAAACACCCCAGCCCCAGGGCACTTCTGCCTAAGGATCCTTAAGGTGGTAAATAGGAGTGGCTAAGACCCTTTTGCATCACAACACCCCACCCCTTGCCCGCATCTGCTCAACGGCTCTGTACCTCAGCTATATATACACCTTTTACAATAAAGTGAGACCCTGCTTTGACTGGGCTCCACCCCCACCCCCCCACCCCACTCCACTCCCGCTTTAGGGAAGGCTGAGTGGCGGGTGGTGCACTTTCCCCTCCTCGGTCAAGGCAAGCTGCAGGCAGCCTGCCTAATTCTCCGGCGGTGGCGAGGAACAGTCATCGCACTTTATATTATTTATATAACCATTTACTAAATTCTCATTTCAAATCATATAAGAATATTTTCAATTTTAAAGATACAGTATGATAAAATACTGAGGGAAAATAATGATTTTTAATTTTTTTGAATCCATCATTATTCAAGTTTCTAAGCTACAAAATCTTTCTAATAAGTAGTACACTATACTTATATGAGGTGGGTTAACTAAGTAATAGTGCTTTAAGAAAAACTTTGTGTATTTGTGCAATGTGGGTATACTTCATAGAACAAGATTGTCCTATATTAATGAAATAAATTTGTATTCTGGAATACTTGTTATTAATCTGTTTTTTCTTATCCCAAATCACAAGTTTCTTTAAAACTCTGGAGATATTTAAGAATCATTACTTTTACAAAAGACAAAATGTTGATTGAGAATTGAAAGTTACCTTTGGCTTCTAAATAATATCTAAAACTATGGTTTCTTTGCATTTCCCATAGTAAAAGAAAGAAAGAGACAGAGGAAGAATGCAGATGATTAGGATGACGTATGTGTCAGAGATAATAATAACACTCTTAAGGTGGACTGCTAAATCTGGAGGAATAACCCTTAAAAAGTAGATCCATTTCAGGAGCCTTTCTGTGGTCTCTTGTTTCCTTTCATCATTTATGACATACTCTATCCAAAACTTTAACTGACAAGATATATTAGCATCGAATCCTCAAAAAGAAACTTTTTTTTAAACTAGTAACTTCTCTGAACTAGTCAGACTGCCAAAACTACTTTTTTTTTAATTTTCAAAATCCATGGTCCTAATCTCAGTGCCAGCATCCTCCTTCATCTATAAATTGTTTATCACTTAGTCAACATCGTATTTTTCTTCTGTAAGGCAGTTTTACTGAGGCTTAACATTTGATGTCACTAAGTGAAAGTGATACATGACTCATACCAAAATGGAAAAAGCCAATCTCTGGGTTCCATTTTAAATAAATAGAGCTTACAACCCCTTTGCGAGATGAATAAGCTCTTTTGCTTTATTGGCTTTTGACAAAGTTGTATATACAACACGGATTAGCTGATGCAGCAGAAATTTTGCAGTTTAGTAGTTCTAAGATATTATATTGCACTTGCTAACATACACACAGCATCTACTATTCTTTGATGAAATTAAATATGCCTTGTAATTCTCAATGGGATGCTGCAAGAGGTACTTCTATGGGCAGATGTTCTTTCAGAATAATTTTACCTAGCTAAACGTTGATGAAGTACTTTTATTTCATCATGATTCTTCATTATGAAGATATCTCTTGTATAAACAGGCACTATTTTTTCCAACCTAAATCATTCAGTAGCTCTATAACTTGGTATTTGCATCTACAGTGAAGAAATTGAGAACTAGATCATGCCGAATAGGTGTTTAGATGATGTTTAGAAGAGCAACATTTTATCTTTATAATGTAATACTAAAACTAAAAGCAAATCACAAATTCTATGCAAAGTGTGGTGATGTTAAAACATGTCTTCAAGTCCTTAACACCAAGAAAGAAAATGTACACCCACCCTTTTGAATACAGATGAGCTTATGACTACTATAATCAATAGAATAGGAAAGAAGTAATGACATTGGACTTCCCAGACCAGAAAAGGCCATGTTCCTGAAACACCTTATAAGAAGTTAGACTACACTGACATTGCCACAACAGAAAATTCCTTCAACGTCCTCTGACTACAGTCTCAGCAAAGTCCAGACAACATCACAGACAGGCTAGTTAGTGAAGAATCCTTCTTGGGTATTAATCCTCCAGCCCAGCTTGTTCTAGCTCCTTGCTGTTCATGTCTCCCTAACAAAGGACCCAACCAGATACAGTGAAACGTAAAAAAGGGAACTCTCTGTGTTCTTTCTCAATTTCACTTTTATTTTTTTTAATTTTTTTTTTTATTTGACAAAGTAGACAGTGAGAGAGACAGAGAGAAAGGTCTTCCTTCCGTTGGTTCACTCCCCAAGTGGCAGCTACAGCCAGCTCTGTGCCAATCCGAGCCAGGAGCCAAGTGCTTCTTCCTCGTCTCCCATGGGGTGCAGGGCCCAAGCACCCGGGCCATCCTCCACTGCCCTCCCAGGCCACAGCAGAGAGCTGGACTGGAAGAGGAGCAGCTGGGACTAGAACCCGGCTCCCATATGGGATGCCAGAGCCACAGGTGGAGGATTAACCATGTGAGCCACGGCGCCAACCCCCTCAATTTCACTTTTAAAAAAAATATGTATGTATGTATGTATTTAGAGAGATCTCCCACGTATTGGCACATCCCCAAATGCCTGTGAAGCCGGAGGCTTTGCCAAGACTAAAGCCAAGAGTGAAGAACCCAACCCCAAATAGGTGTTAGGGATCCAACTATACGTGAGCTATCAGGTGTTATCTCCCAGGTTATACATTAGCTGGAAGCTGGAACAGAGCCAAGACTCAAACCTAGCCACTCTGATATGGGATACAGACATCCCAAACACTATCTTATTTGTTAAAACAGACACCTCTTCTTGAATTTCTTTTTTTTTCTAAAAATAAAATTATTTATTTAAAGGAAGAAGGGAGAATTGAGAGAGAGAGAGAGAATCTCCCATCGGCTGGTTCACTCCCCAAATGCCTCTTGTGAAGGTTGGGGTTGACCTGAGACTAAAGCTGGGAGACAAGAACTCAATCCATATCTCCCATGTGGTTGGCAGAAAGGCACTTACTTGAACTATTACTGTTGCCTCCCAAGGTCTGCATTAACGTGAAGCTGGGGTCAGGAACCAAAGGTGACTTTCAAATCCAGACACTTTGATATGGAATATGTGTGTCAGAATGGACATCTTGACCACTAGGCCAATCGTCTGCCCCAGTCTAATTCCTAAACAACAGGATTTTTATGCATAATAAAATGATTGCTTTATGGGCTTTATGGGCTTGAGGATGATTGCTACTTTTGAGAAATTTTGGAAGAAAATTACAAACAAGACATTTAAAAATATTACAATTAATAAATTATATTAAAAGCAAAGTTTGATGAATATCACTATCACATCAATTATTTTACTATTTAAAGATGGAGATTATGCCTTCAATCTACTATTTTCTGTAGTTCCTACAAATTTATAATTTTGCTATTTAAGGAGTAACACTCCTTAATCTACACTCCATTAATCTTATTACTAAAAGATTAATCATGCATTAAATTAAGCAATCATGAGATTTATGTTAATTTTGAAATAATAAATAAATGATTAGATCTTTTTTGAAATATGTATAGGGCTAGAATGTGGAGGAATTAAGAGGAGACAAATAGAGAAAAATATATTGTTAATTTTTTTCCTTCTCAACCTTACATCAACTGATATTATGTTAAATCGGCAATGTATGTCTCCAGTAATTGTTATTTTATTTTATTTTATTTTTTAAAGACCTATTTATTTTACTTGAAAGTCAGAGTTACACAAAGAGAGAAGGAGAGGCAGAGAGAGAGAGAGGTCTTCCATCTGCTGGTTCACTCTCCAATTAGCCGCAACGGCCAGAGCTGTGCTGATCTGAAGCCAGGAGCCAGGAGCCTCTTCCAGATCTCCCACCTGGGTGCAAGGACCCAAGAACTTGGGCCGTCTTCTATTGCCTTCCCAGGCCAGAGCAGAGAGCTGGATCAGAAGCGGAGCAGCTGGGTCTCAAACCGGCGCCTTTTTACATGGGATGCCGACATTGCAGGCGGTGGCTTTACCCACAGCACCGGCCCCTCTAGTAATTGTTTTAAACAACACATGCAAATGATTTTATAATAAAAATTATTCATATTGTACATCAGTTACATGCACTTAACGTGCATATTCTTATTATAGTCCCGTAGCCCTGATGAAAAATGCTTTGCCAAACCAAACCCGTGTCAAATCTAATTTCACTTGAGTTTCTTATGAAATTAATTTTAATGCCTAATCATGCAGTATTCATGCTAACAAAACCCATATTGAAGTTAATGACACAGGTGTCTCCAAAGAATGTCTAAAATTTTATTCTACTCGAGCAGCAATAGTTCAAAGATTTGGGCTTCAGTAATTTCCTCTTCACCAATTTTTATAAGAAAATAAAGGATAATAGAGTCTCTGTGTTAAGTAAGAGTTTATGATTGTCTTGCACATTCTATGTGCTTGGATAAATGCATGCAAAGTCCTTCTCTGCCCACTAGTCTCTAACAACAAATGACCTTGTTTTTCTGTTTAATTGTTTAATTAATTTTTATATTAGGATTTTATTTTAATAGACATTTAGAAATTGTGCATATTATGGATTGCTACATGATGTTTTGATACATGTATGCACTATGAAATTTCAAGCCAGGGTAAGCACCTGTTTCTTTGAACATTTATTATTACTGTGTTTAAAAGAAGAGACATTCAAGCCGGCACAGTGGCTCACTTGGTTAATCCTCTGCCTGCGATGCTGACATCCCATTTGGGTGCCGGGTTCTAATCTTGGTTACTCTTCTTCCAGTCCAGCTCTCTGCTGTAGCCCAGAAAGACAGTGGAGGATGGCCCAAGTGCTTGGGCCCCTGCACTCACATGGGAGATCAGGAAGAAGCACCTGGCTCCTGGCTTCAGATCAGAGCAGTCCATCCCCAACAATTGCAGCCATTTGGAGAGTGAACCATCAGACGAAAGATCTCTCTCTGTGTGTCTTTCTCCCTCTCTCTCTCTGTAACTCTGCTTTTCAAATAAATAAATATTTTTTAAAAAGTTGTGATGTCCTTCAAATGTAATGAAATATCAATCCATAAAAGGAATTAAAATACAACCATGGTAAAAGCAAACCTGAAATAAATCCAAAAAAAGTACATACTAAAAAGAGCTACATGAGTAAACAAAGAATCTTATCAGTTAGATATCTTCAAAGATTAAATGACTAATGAAAAAATGTTAAAATATTTTGAGCTTACAACATATGCGAAAGTAAAATATATCACAATCATAATATAAATATTTGTAGAGGAGAAATAAAAACACATGAAGTGTCCAGCGCCATGGCTCAATAGGCTAATCCTCCGCCTTGCGGCGCCGGCACACCAGGTTCTAGTCCCGGTCCGGGCACCGGATTCTGTCCCGATTGCCCCTCTTCCAGGCCAGCTCTCTGCTATGGCCCGGGAGTGCAGTGGAGGATGGCCCGAATACTTGGGCCCTGCACCCCATGGGAGACCAGGAGAAGCACCTGGCTCCTGCCTTTGGATAGGAGCGATGCGCCTGCCGCAGCGCACCAGCCGCGGCGGCCATTGGAGGGTGAACCAATGGCAAAGGAAAACCTTTCTCTCTGTCTCTCTCTCTCACTGTCAAAAAAAAAAAAAAAAAAAAAAAAAAAAAAACATGAAGTGCTAGCAATGTCCCTTACATGCATTAATGACATATGGTATAGCACTCCCCACCCCTCAAAAGAGAAATCTAAAATTACACAACAAAGAGCTAAAGCCAATGTTAGGGGCTGATTGTGTTCTCCAATGTTCTCGCTTCAACTCCCAGGACCTTAGAACATGGCTGGTCGTTATGCTACGTGAAATAAGCCATGCACAGAAACACGAATGCCACATAATCTCACTCATATGTGAAGGTTTTTTTTTTTTTTTTTTTAAGGTAATCTCATAGAAGTTAAAGTATAATTGGGATTACCAGAGACTGAGAAAGGATGGGGTAGGTAAGGAAGGCTGAGGAAAAGCTGAATTAATAGTGCTAAGATACAGCCACATAGAAATAACAAGGCTTGGGGTTTGATTGCACCAAGAACTCTAGCTACTGACTATAGATAATGTTAATGTCTGTATATTTCTCTATTTGAAAAAACAAAAAAATAGAAAGTCTAAATATGATCGGAGTTGGCGAACTCAAGAGGCTTCCATAGCCTTGGCAGCTCACGACAAGCGCCTAGGGTGATTACTGACTTCATAAATAAAAGTGTCAATTGTTAAATCAACAACAGGAGTCACTGTGCACTTACTCCCCATGTAGGATCTCTGTCCTTAATGTGTTGTACTATGTGAATTAACAGCAAAACTAGTACTCAAATAGTAATTATACTTTGTGTTTCTGTGTGGGTGCAAACTGTTGAAATCTTTACTTCGTATATACTAAATTGATCTTCTTCTCTGTATAAAGATAATTAAAAATGAATCTTGATGTGAATGGGATGGGAGAGGTAGTGGGAGATGTGATGGTTGCAGGTGGGCGGGAGGTTATGGGGGGAAAAAGCCAATATAAGTCAAAAGTTGTACTTTGGAAATTTAAATTTATTAAATAAAAGTTTAAACAAATTTTGAAAACTATGAGAGTACTCTGGTGATGATGCCCTAAGTGATACTAAGAAGCAATTCAATGTAGGAAACTTTTCATTGGAGACATACAATTTTTTTTCTTTTGAAGGTATTGTTTTTTTTTTTTTTTATTTTATTTAAAGTATACAAGTTTCATGTATTTCATTTATTCAGACTTAGGAACATAGTGACAATTCCCACCCTACCCTCCCTCCTGCCCATGCTCCAAGACCCTCTTCCTCCTTCCTCTCCTATTCCCACCCCTAATTTTTACAAAGTTCTATTTTTAGTTTACTTTATACCCATAAGATTAACTCTACAGTAAGTAAAGAGTTCAGCACATATAGTATGAACAATAAACCATAAATACTGCTGAGGATGTGAAGAAAAAGGTACCTTAATCCACTGTTGGTAGGAATGTTACTGGAAAAATAGAATTTTGAGTGTCTTACCATAAATAAATATTTGAGGTCTATTGGGCATGACACATTATCCCAAATGGATATGACACAATATATACATGCTTGGAAACATCATATAGTAGCATATTATTATGAATATTTTAATATGTCTGTCAAAAACTTTAGAAAATTGTTTTAAGGAATACTGTGTTTCGAGAAACAACGAGCTCTAAAAGAGGTTATTAAATTAAAATGAAGTCAATATTGCTGGGACCCCTGTGCAATCTGAGTGGTGTCCTTATAAGAAAAAGAAGTGGCAGAACCAGCCGGCTCAGCCAGAAACAGCTCTAAACAGAGGCAGCAGGTATTTGCATACCAGGGAAAACCACTCAGAAAAAAATCAACTCTGCTGACACCTTCATCTTCCACTTCTCAGGCCATGAGTAAATAAATTTCTATTGCTTAAACCATCAAATCTGTTAAGACAGATTCAACAAACTAACACATTTCTATTGTTAAACCTTGGTTTATCTTGCATAAGCCTGCAGTTTGTTATAGCAATCCTACCCAGCCAATTAATACTACTAATAAGCCAACAGGAGATAAATCTGAAACATAACTATTCAAAAGAAAGCTAAACATGTGTCAAAGGAAGCAAAGATGGGATGAGACAAATATAAAAATCACAGCAATCTGGTACATTTAAACACAGCCATATCAATAATCACATTGTCAGCCAACTTGTCCTGATGGATATTTACAGAAATCCCCATCAAAGAATAGCAGAATACTCACTCTTTAGTATTTCAAATGGATCATTTATCACCTTGATACACGTTTCTCTTCATAAATCAAATCTTTGATAAATTTATGTTGTTCAACTAATATGGACCGTGTTTTCTGATCACAGTTAAATCAGAAAGCAGTATCTGGAATATATATGAAAGATAATTATTTAGAAACTAACTTACATTAAAATAACCCCTGCTTCAAAGAATATCTCAAAAATATTCTAAATTTAATTAAACTGGAAACACAGTGTGTCCATGACATTAAGCTAATGCAACAGTTAGAGGAAAATTGATTGCACTAAAATTTATATTAGCATATAGTAATGTTTCAAATAAAAAATGAAAAAAATGAAAAGCAAATAAACACAAAATAAGGGGAATAAAATAATTTAATAGCAGAAAGCTAAAAATCATCAATTAATTAAAAGTGTTCTCTATGAAAAGAATAAAATGGATAAAAGTTGAGCTTTCAGGCCAGGAATAAGTGACAAGTATCAAAATGTTAATATCTCTGGTGGGAAAGTTCACATGAGATGCAGGAATTTCATAAAAGACACAAATTACTTGATCTTAATTATCCTCCACTTATTAAAATATAAATATGTAGTTGGTATACAGAAACTCAAGTATTAGATTGCTACATAAATCAATTGTAATTATTATTTTAGCACGAGATAACAATGATTTTGTGCAAACTCTTCCAAAAATGGAGGGAGAGAGAATTGTTCCCACCTCCAGGTATCAGGCCTTCATTGCCTTAATACATATTATAGGTAATCTACATTTTAATATTCCACATGAACATGAATTAAAAAATTAAGGCCAATATTTTATTAAATGAAACTCAACAAAATAACAAAATTACTACATTATGAACAAGAACATATGAACAAATATATTTATATATTTATATATAATATAAAAACAGTACATAAAATACATTATGAACGATATATATGAATATATATTAACAAAAATACTGCATTAACTGTCAGTGCTATGGTACAGTGCATTAAAGCCCCAGCCTGCAGTGCCAGTATCCCATATGGGTGCTGGTTTGAGCACCAGCTGTCCACTTCTGATCCAGTTCTCTGCTATGGCCTGGGAAAGCAATGGAAGATGGCCCAAGTTCTTCTCCATGTGGGAGACCCAGAAGAAGCTCTTGGCTCCTGCTTTCAGATCAGCTCAGCTCTGGCCGTTGTGGTATCTGGGAGTGAACTAGTAGTTGGAAGACCTCTCTCTGGGTCTACCTTTCTCTGTAACCCTGTCTTTCAAATAAAATAAATAAATAAATAAAAATACTACATTATATCCCAAGAATGTAACATTTGTTTAGCATTATATAATGAATCATTGTCATTCACCATATTAACAGAATAAAAACTGAAAAATATAATTTTGTTAATAAAAGCAAAATAAAACATTTGATCTAAACCCGAATCCAATTTCTGCTGACAACTCCAGGCAAACCAAGCATAAAAGAGAACATCCTCTACTTAATAAAGTGAATCCATGAAAACCCTACAGCTAGTGCCTTATGGAATAGTAAAAGGCAATAGGGAAAAAACTCTCATTACTTATAAACTCAGTGTGCTGCACTACAATCTTTAATATAGAAAGACTTTCATCAAGGCTATGTCCTCAGTACTTAGAACTCCTGGTATATAACAGGACCCTGTTGATGTTCTTGAATGAAAGAGTACATGAATAAATATTACCGTCAATTCTACAAATATAGTAGATTATAGATTGTCACAAAACAAATAATTTAGAAAGTTGTAAGAAATAAAGAAATGATTCATTCAAAGTAATTATAATTCAAGTGTATGCCTGTTGGGATCTTTTTGACATATGTATTGATTTCACATGATATATGTTGATGAATATAAGAAAGATTACATAACTTTTAAAAGCATGTGGTAAATAAAACAATAGTAAATAAATGTGTTCTTAAATCTTTCAGTGATACATTATTTATTAAGTAAGCAATGATACCTGATAGGAACAATAAGAAAAATTTTAGGAAGAGTAGCTCAAGCAAAAGTTGTCATCAAAATGTAGTCTTGTAATTTTTGTTTCATTGAGAGACACTACCATTAAAATGATACCAGTGGCTTTCAAATGAGTCGTACTTAATGACACATTTATTTTAGTATTTAGATTTATTTGTAACCAAGAAGGTAATACTGTTCAGAATTTTCATCTATTTACTCATTAATGTAAGTATGTATATCTATTTTTATAGAGCGGTTGGGGAAGTCAAACTCCTAGAATTAATATTTCAGATAAATAAGTAAAACACCTTATTTTTTCTAACAAAGATTAATATCTTATTAAACAAGGCTACAGCAGCACATATGGCTTACTAATTTATTTAGTTGACTAAATGAGCACAACTCAACACTACAAACATGTGTTACCACTCCAATAGAGCAAATACAAATATCCATCCTCAACCGCACTTGATTAAGATATATACACTTATTTTGCTATAACTGATATTAATATTTATAATATACCCCCATAGGAGTTCAGAGTTCCTGACCATTTCCCATATGGTTACATCTAATTTGAGGGGAGATTTTAAAATATGAAAGTATGTGGTATGGAGTGGATGGAGACAAATTCAGTTTTCAGATTCCTCTTCCCAGTTTAAGAAAATTGACATTGGCATTCAGGTGACATCTGAGCCAGTTTTCCTGCCTAGCAGGAGTCTACTCATTCCACAGTAATGGAACTTAAAGGATCTATAAATAGAACATCTACAGGTCTTATACCACGTGTGCAAAACAAAGCCTTCCTCTCTGGATCTGAATCCCAGTCCCACTACTTACTATCTGTGTAACCTTGGGCATTCCAATTAACTTGAGTGTTTCTCAACTTCCTTATGTGAAAAAATGGGGATAACAGTAAGGATTGAAATGTGCTAGTATTTCAGCACTTGCAAGTTTCTGACACTTAGATGTCTAAGTGTTATAAGTAGATGTCATCCCCATTTCTACATGAATTTGCAACAAAAAGGGGATAGAGAGGTGTCACTCATATGGAAGACAAGATATCACCTTTATTACTGTTGAATAAACCTTATACGCAGAGTCAATTGTGTTTCCTACTAATCAGTCTCTGCTTGTAATATGCTGTGCTGGAAAACCATCACTCGCCCCCATTGCACCCCACCCATACAGTTAAACACAAAAGGGTTTGCCCTTGTAAAGCTTAGTGACTGAAAAATAATATAAAATATGGGCTTCCAAGGAGCAGGACAAGTTAATTTGATACACGGAGACTCAGCTCCTTCTTCCAATTTGACAAACGGAATTAAGTTACTCTTCCCAGCAGGAGAATAGGAGCCTTAGACTGGTCAGATGAGACAAAATGAGAGAAAGCATTTGGTCTTGAGGAATAAAAGCCATTGTTCCCCAGCTGCACCGAATGACTAACTTCAACACAGATACTTCTTTCAGTCCTATGTCATGTGAGAGTCCCCAGGATGTTTTGAATATTGGGTTTGTTCACAAGCCTCCTCTACTCCCAAAACACCCATCTTTCTGAACATTATGACTCCTTACTCCAGGAATGAGCTACAAAGTCAGGGACAAAAGCAGAGACAACCATTCAAATGTCAGAGATTCTTAAACTATTATAGAAGAGACATAAAATTTCCTCATTATCATTGTCTTCTTCACAAGGCAATAAATTCAACCAATACAAAGCTCAAAAAAGCAAAATTTGGCTATATCCACTTCTGAGACATCAAATTCCAGATAGTTCGGCTTGAAAGAAGGAGGGACAAGAGTTGATAAGAGATTACAGGAAACTAGTTGTTAGAATTTCAAAGCACTGTCCACCAGGGCGGTGCTTAACCATGTGGAAATGCCTGGCTTTGATGTGTGGCTCTGCTCCTGACTCCAGCACCCTGCTAACGCAGACCCTGGGAGGCAGCAGTGATGATTCTTTGGGTTCCTAACATCCACAGGAGACAGACCTGGATTAAATCCCCAGCTGGGGGCCTTTGTGGAAGAGAGAACCAGCAGGTGGAGCTCTTTCTTTTGTCTGCTTTTTTTTTTTTTCTTAACTCTCAAATAGGTAATATTTTTTTTCAAAATACTCTCCATAATATTGTACATGTGTCATTATCTGAATGTGATAAAATTGGAGCTCCTAGTTTGAAATCAAATAGAAAGCAAAACTTTGACTTGTTTGAAATTTGTGCAAAAAATGAAATTCTTAAAATCCTGCAATATATAAAAAAGTATTTGAGAAAAAAATTGGCTAAAAAATACAAATTTAAGACAATTGAGGAGGCTGTTTATTGGTTCCCTTCAAATTAAAAACCAATTAAGCAATCACGAATGGTCAGGAAATTTTGTTCCAAACTTGAATCCACATTCTAGAATTTAAATCAACTGAGTTAAAACTACCCTTCCTTTAGAAGACTAGCTGCCTTACAAACAAGGGCTGGAAAGCTCTTTATACCTGCAGCTATGTTTCTGCATGAATCAATCATTTTAAATATTAAACTTCTTTTAGGTAAAGTGAGAGCGAAATTGGAGGGGATTCTGCAAATCCTTTTAGAGATTAGGAATGTATTTATTTTATGATAGAACATAGGTACCCCTCTTACAATGGAATACAACACTGTGTTTTGTAAATGATAAAATGAAAACTTGACGTCACTTGGATCCAGCAGGGATCATACAAGAACAGCACTAAAAATAGCTGACACACTCAAACCTTGTTTACCTAGCATCAGACACTAATCAAAGGTCTGCATGTATTAATTTGCATAATTCTTAAAAGAAGATATCGCTTTAACCTCTGCTTCACTAATGAGTAGCTACAGGATAGAACAGAAGCATTTTCTGAATCACACACTTAGGATTTGGTGACAGAGCGTGAGATCCAGAAGCTATGCTGCTGAACATTCTAACAAAGACTGTACATTTTACCATGAAATTATAGAATTTTCATAATTTATCACCTATCAAAAATAATACATAGATTCTATCTGTAGCTCTTTTGACAAAAACTATATGGCTTTTGATTTTTTAGCTCTAATATATTTTTGTAGATTTTGTTAATACTCAATAAACCATATTTAATAAATTCAAACACTGGAGATATAATAACACAGTTGAATTCTTTTTCTCAATGTATGGTTCACACTTTGACTTTAATGTGTGAAAATGTTTCTAGGAAATCAGCCTTGAAAATATATAAAATGAATCTAAGACTTTCTGACTGCTTCTAGTAGATTTTTTTTTCAAATTTCCATGCTATATTTATTTTAGAAAAATTAGTTCAAAAGTCACAAATAGCAAAAATTATACAAACTAGTCAAAATTAAAACTTACCAAATCACAAAACTCACCCATCTCTGACACGCCTTTATCTCTAGTAGAACGGGTATGTTAATCTATTGTACATGAAGCAAATTACCAACAGTACAATGTCTAAATTGTAGTTGTCAAAATGACCACATTCCCCCTACAGGCCTCAGGGGAGACACATGGACAGGCATTTTCCAGTAGATGGAAGCCACTTGATTTCTTTGGTGTGGGGCCCCTTCTTATCTCTTCAAAATTGGCAGCAGAACATCTAATGCTCTATCATCATATTGCCCTTTTGTCTCTAATGCTTATGCCTCTATCTCCCTCTTATAAAGAATCTTGTGATTATATTGGATTGACACAAATAATCCAAGAGAATTTCTCCATCTCAAAATCAATAATTTAATCACATCTGCAAGATCCCTGTTGCCATTTAAGGTCAAATATTCATAGGCTCTAAGGATTCCATCGGGAGTGGGGTTATTCAATGGGTAACAAGAAACATCTTGTACTAAGTGTAAGATGGTGGTATCTTTGCATTGAAGCTTAGAAAAATTTTAGTTGCTGACCATCCTGGACAGATACTTCTAATTATCAAAACTACAAGAGCATTGAAGAAAAAGTGCCCCATTTTAAAAGGTGAAATATTTATGCAATCTGAAGCGAAAGCAGAGTATTAAAACTATCCCATTTTAAAGACAAAATACTGAACTCCCTAGAGATTTTGTCTTATAGAATATTAATCAAATTGATATCTGATGTCATAAATTCATTTCTTGGTCTCTTGACTATCAAATGTTTTCCTACTGTTGCTTTTTCTGCCATAGCAAACTTCTCATCTCAGATATTTTGACCACTATATTACCTCTTTCCAAAAAGAAAAAAAAAATTAATCACTCATAAATGGACAAGAAATAGACATGCTTTTCAGAGATATAGAATTACTGTTAGAATCAATCATTTGACAGATGTTTAGATAAGAAACTGATCATATCACTGATTTTTGGCAAAGTAACTAATGTATGAGCAGCTTGAAATAGAAAATAATAAAAGCAACTTACTCACTTTCATCTTTCTATCATCTGGATAGACTAGTTAGTAGGAAGTTTTTCAGGGTTTGCTTAGGTCTTTGGAGTTTGTAATTGATACGAAAGCCACAATGAATTCTCCTATTGAAAATAAAAGCAAAAACATGTGAATCATTACAAAGAATATTATAATTATCACAATGACTGAATAAAAAAAATTTGCATAGATTTCAAATGAACTTCGGAAGAAAACTTTAAACAAAGGTTTATATGAATATATTTAGAAACATTTTTTCAAGTAATTTGGATACAATTTTAATAACTAACCATCACTTAACATGGGTAATATACTTTTTTAAATATTTATTTCATTTATTTGAAAGACAGAGTTACAGAGAGAGATAGAGACAGAGAGAGAGGTCTTCCACCAGCTGGTTCACTCCCCAGATGGCCGCAACAGCCGGAGCTGTGCCAATCAGAAGCTAAGAGCTAGGAGCTTCTTCCAGGTCTCCCACTTGGGTGCAGGGTCCCAAAGACCTGCGCCATCTTCGACTGCTATCCCACGCCATAGCAGAGAGCTGGATTGGAAGAGGAGCAGCTGGGACCAGAACAGGCTCCCATATGGGATGCCAGTGCTTCAGGCCAGGGCATTAACCTGCTGCGCCATAGCACCGGCTCCGGGTAATACACTTTGAATCTTAGATTCTTTGTTGTAAAATGTGCAATCAATTATATTTATTTATTAAAAACAAGAAAAGATTTTGAATTCCTCCATATTAATATGATTATCCAGTCTCAAAAGATTTAGGGATATAGTGTAATTTCACTCTCCAGATAAAATATTTACTGTAGAAAGTATAGTTAAACAGCATAATTGAATCATAAATACTTCTTTGATTCTAATCATATGCCTATTTTCCTAGAAATAGAAGTTTTGAATTCAAACATAAATTATAATTAGTATTAGCCTATAAAATCAATGTCATAATGCATTAGTTGTGATGCAATATTGTGTGTTACAGAATAGTGATAACGCATATTACTATCAATTTATTGTAATATTAAGAAAATGTTATTGGTAATATTACTACTTAAAATATGCATCTATTAAATTTCTTATGTTTAATGATTTTCTTTTTTTTTACCATGTAATCTCACTCCCTTTTTTAGAAAGCTTTTATTTAATAAATATAAATTTCATAGGTACAATTTGTGGATTATAGCAGTTCTTCCCCTCCCGTACCCACCCTCCCACCCCCAAACCATCCCACCTCTTACTACCTCTCCCATCCCATTCTTCATTAAGATTCATTTTTTTTTTTTAAATTTTTTGACAGGCAGAGTGAACAGTGAGAGAGAGAAAGAGAGAAAGGTCTTCCTTTGCCGTTGGTTCACCCTCCAATGGCTGCCACGGCTGGCACGCTGCGGCCTACACACCGCGCTGATCCGATGGCAGGGCCAGGTACTTCTCCTGGTCTCACATGGGGTGCAGGGCCCAAGCACTTGGGCCATCCTCCACTGCACTCCCTGGCCACAGCAGAGAGCTGGCCTGGAAGAGGGGCAACCGGGACAGAATCCGGTGCCCTGACCGGGACTAGAACCCGGTGTGCCGGTGCTGCAAGGCGGAGGATTAGCCTATTGAGCCGCGGCTTCAGCCAAAGATTCATTTTTAATTATCTTTATATACAGAAGGTCAACTCTATACTAAGTTTGCACCCACACAAAGTATAACATACTGTTTGAAGACAAGTTTTACCATTAATTCTCATAGTACAACTCATTAAGGACAGAGGTCCTGCATGTGGAGCAAGTGCACAGTGACTCCTGTTGTTAATTTAACAATTGACACTCTTATTTATGACGTCAGTGATCACCCAAGGCTCTTGTCATGCAAGCCTTTTGGGTTCACAGACTCCGTCACTATTTAGATGAAGACATAAGAAGAGTGGAAGTTCTCTCCTCCCTTCAGAGAAAAGTACTTCCTTCTTTGATGTCCCCTTCTTTCCACTAGGCTGTTTAATGATTTTCATTTCAACACTATCAACTAGGTAATAGGTATTATTGCTTTACACCTACAGATGTAGAACTGAGGTGCAGAAAAGAATTTTTTTCTTATCAGAAATCACAGTTTTCCAAGAGGTAGAAGACAATTTTTTGTCGCTCCCCCTCTTTGTGGAGGAATGACACAGGACCCTGAGTTGTTCTTTCGTCTCTCGGCCCTCCTCGGGTTTGCTGCTGGTTCTTCCCGGGTTGGCTACCATCCCTTCCACCTCCGTGGAAGGGCGGTTCCCCCTGCCACTTTCCCCACTTCCGCGGGGGAGCGGCACACCGCCGGCCGGCTCTCTCGGGGGCTGCACAGGTGTTCCTCTTAGATGTTCCTGGTGCATGTTGTCTCTCTCCTCCTTTATAGTCCTCTTCCACCAATCCCAACTCTGCTACCCACACGCCAAGTACGCTGCTCTCCTCCAATCAGGAGCAGGATCAGCTCCTGCAGGTCATCACTCAAGTTGGCGAGAGGCAGCTGCGTAGAACTTGTTACTCCCTTCTCAGCGCCATATTGTGGGAGAGCAGATGCATAGAATAAGTCTTAATTCCAGTAACTTAGTCTAGTCTGAGTTGCTCCCCACAATCTTTCATAGTGATTTTAAAAAGAATTTTTTTCAATCAGAGATGGGATCATAGTCCCGTACACTATAATTTCTCATTCATAAGTGAGGATTGAGAAAATTCCCTAATAAAAGAATGATCACAAATGGAAAAATCACTTTGAAATGTGAATGGAGAACTACTGCTTTTTCCTAAGGTAGACATACAACAAAGCTTTTTTGAAAACTGAGACTGTTTATTAGCTTGCAAAGTATACATTAGTCACATGCACATTTTTTACTTTCTGAATTATTAAATTAATAAGCTGTGATTAAAGCAATTTATAATGAATTGCAGTTAGATTCCACATCTTCTTATAGGTAAATTGGTGGTTTTTGTTTTGTTTTGTTTTTTTGCTTTCTGATCAACGGGATATCATGACTCATGGATTTCTGATTAATGATCTTGTTAATAAACCGATCTACATGCATGCTTCTGGGCATCTCCTAAAGAAAGATTTTGAGAAAGCTAGCAGAAGAGAAAAGCAGATTTTGAATAATGCATGGATTTGTTCCCTTCTATCTCCCTGCCTTTTGCTTGTAATGATATGTTTTGATAGCTGTAAATAGCAGGGATTTGCAGATGAAAGATACTACCTGCCTAATGTTATTTTACTATTCCAGGGATTTGATAAACCATTAAATCACACCAATAGCAAAATCAGTAAATGCTGCTTAACCTTAAGCTGTGAAATGGTAATAATTACATAGTGGTTTTACTGGAGATGATAAATGTTTTTGCAAAATTGTGACTACATTAATAGTTTTTAATTATAACATATTGCAGTGAGACATGTGGGATTTATAGGAATAGATGTTAGAGAAACATTACTTGTTAATGAGGGGCTGTAGTGTTTGCCAAAGTGTATCTGTTTGATCTTCTGAGTTTTGCAATCATTCAGAAAATTTTCAGGTTGATATTTCCCTGATAGTCTTCAGATTTTGACGGATTCCTTCCACTTGGAACTGATAATAATACTATCATCAAATGAGATCTAGTCAACATCCTAAGCATTTTTGTATGTATTCACTCTATTATTCTATTTGATTTTCAGAAATGCACAACATAATAATTATTACGATTATGGCCAATATGTAAACAATACCTTTAATTAGAATAGGTTTCTTAAAGGCTGTTTCACAAAACCACGGATTCAAGTTAATCTAAAAACATACTTCCTGGAGCTGGCACTGTGGCGCAGTGGTCTAAAGCCCTGGCCTACAGAGCCAGCATCCCATATGGATGCCAGTTCAAGTCTCAGCTGCTCCACTTCTGATCCAGCTCTCTGCTAATGTGCCTGGGAAAACAGAGGAGGATGCCCCAAGTCCTTTAGCCCCTGCACCCATGTGGCTTAGCTCCAGCCATTGCAGCCATTTAGGAAGTGAACCCACGGATGGAAGATCTCTCTCTCTCTCTCTCTCTCTCTCAAGTAAATAAAATAAATCTTTAAAAAATAAATTTATAAAATAAAATAAAAACATACTTCCTTGCCATAAGTTAGCCTTTGTGTCTAGTGTAGTGGTGAGGCTTCAAAGTCTAAAGATGTAAACTTAGTTTTTCAAGATCAAAGCATGCTTATTCCATGGCTATGATTAGATTCACAATTTTTTTTTAATTTCTCACGCAGTTGAGTCTTATCCTCTACACAGTTATCTAATGCTGTGTAACAAGTTATCACAATATTAGTGACTTAGAGAAATATGCATGTTTTATCTCACTGTTTCCATGGATCAGGAATCCAGTCTCAGGCTAGCTGGATCTTCTGCTCCTGCACCTCCCACACTCTTGCAGTTAAGTTGTCCACCAGAGGAGCAGTCTCATCTCAACTCATGACTGGAGAAAAATGTTTCCAGGATCATGTGGTTGAAGGCAGAACCCAGCACCATTGTTGTATTCTCTTGGTAAGAAGTAGGTAAGAGGCCCGGCAAAGGGGAGGGGCGTATACCAGCTTGAAGGTTTCAGAAGGTGGAGATAATTGGAGATCACCTTTAGAGCCTGTGAACTATAGTCTCCTTATTGGAGTCATTGGAAAATGGCAGATCTTCACTTGAGTTAAAGGCATCATCCTGGTTTTCACTGCCTAGATAAATCAACTATCTGAGACTCTGAAGAATATGGAGTACATGGATGGATTCTTGGCTGCTTGATGCTTATATTTCTAATGAACTATGCTTCTGCTCATTTCACTAACTTCTGAAATCATATTAACAACCTTCAACTCCCTCTTGGACTTAGGTATCCTCTTCTCATCAACCAAATTTCAGAACTTAGGGTAGATTTTTCACAGAAATTTTGTACCAGTCTTACAGTACTAAGAGGCCTGTGTGAACTGACTTTACACAAGAACTGTTAGACTTTCCAACATTTCACTTATAGTTAAAATTTTAATTCACTGAAGTCTGTTACTTTTGATCATATGTCTTCATTTTAGATTACCATTTCCATGATGATGATGTATTCCCTGCTGTCAGCATAGGGCTCAGTGTACATTAGGATTCAATCATTATCATTGACTAAATTGATGAACAAATTCTTCATGGAGTTGAAACTAAAATTCACTATTGATCTCCTATTCCATCTTATTCAGTTTTATTCATCTCTAACATCATAAAATAAATCTTACAAACTCAATATATGGACTTTGTTATTCTCACCAATTCTGACTCCTTTCTGCTTTTATATCCTCTGGTTCTCACAAGTTAAAATCTTTCCCCAAGCGACCAGTGGTATGTGTACTGGGTAAAGCCACCACCTGCAACACCCATATGGACCCTGGTTTGTGTTCTGGCTGCTCCACCTCTGATCCAGCATTCTGCTAATGGTCAGGAAAAAGCAACAGAGGATGGCTCATGTTTTGGGTCTCTGCCACCCATTTAGGAGATCCCAAATGAAGCTCCTTGCTCCTGGCTTTGGCCTGGCCCAACCATGGCCTGCCATTTGGCCATCCCGGGAGTATCTCAGTGGATGGAAGACCAATTTCTTCTCTCTCTCTTCCTCTCTCTTGCACTCTCACTCTTGCTCTCCCCCTGTAACTCTGACTTTCAAATGAAATAAATAAATCTTTTAAGAAAAAAGTCTCTCCCCAAGGACTAAATGAAAATACGCCACTCAGAAGAAACATTCTAATTTGTTTGAAGAGTTTTGTCATTAAGAAACTATTTTCTATTTTTAACTATTTTATTTCTTATAGTTTTATAGCAAAGTGGTTTTAAAAGAAAATAATTTCCCCAAAATAGCAAATATTAAAAAAATTTTATTGATTTCTAGAAAAAATAGTTTATTATGTACTAACTCTACCTTTGTTAGAAAAAGGACAATTTTGCCAATTGGTTGACATGGAAACAAGAAAAACAGATATCTTGATTTAAAGCTACCTTAGTTACCAGGTAACCATAAGTTGATAGAAACTTAAAGGGCATAAGATAGAAAGAGGAAGAAACTAGATTTTGTGAGATAAGAATATTGTCCTCAATTATTTTGCACGTAAATTATAAGCAGTTTAATATTAAACTGGTTGGGGCTAGCACTGTGGCATAGCAAGTAAAGCTGCTGCCTGCAGTGCCAGCATCCCATATGGGTGCCAGTTTGAGTCCCACTGCTCCACTTCCTAACCAGCTCTCTGCTATGGCCTGTGATAGCAGTGAAAGATGGCCCAAGTTCTTGGGCCCCTGCACCCACATGGGAGACGCAGAAGTTGTTCCTGGCTCCTGGCTTTGGATCAGTGTAGCTCCAGCCATTGTGGCCAATTGGGGAGTGAATCAGCAAATGGAAGACCTCTCTCTCTGCCTCTCCTTCTCTCTCTGAATAACTCTTTCAAATAAATAAATAAATCTTTTTTAAAAATTAAACTGGTCAATTGAAGTCATCATCACTAAACATGGGCTAAAAATAGTGAAAGAAATATGAGTAAACTGCATTTCTTCCTGTCTAGATAGAAAGGTGGCATGTGGCAAGTAAGGCACTAGCTCTAAGACCAATTCTTGTAGCTCCACCACCAGTGTGGTAGGGAAAGGAAAAGCCAAATGTGGCTCTGGAGATTCAGCCATGAAGGAAGTGCAAACATTTGGTTTGGTGGTATTAAAGGTAATCAGATTTTACCAGGACGAAGGACAAGGAACTGAAGTTGGTTACTGAGTGTTTTTGAACCTGGTTATAGAAAATGAGCTTGAAATAACCAACTGTTTTTCTTTCCTCCAGCTCATATGGAATGATGGTGAGCATTCACCATGTAAATGTTGATCTTCTCCACATAGGCTGATGCCAGTTCACACGCTGTAGCTTATTAGTTAGCTTGGGTCTTGTGGATTTTCACTTCTGTTGCCAACATGACATTGGGGAATCTGTCATTTCATTTACAGCTCAATAACTGTTCAGGAATCTCTGTAGCTAATAGTACACAGACTGGCATCTATACTGATGGAAGTTATAAAGAGAAGGATTTCCCCCTGAAACATCAAAAAAAGGAGAATGTTACCGTTGAACATATGTTTGAAGAATGCCTATTGTAATGAACAATTCTCATCTTCTCAATGTTTTAACATGGGAGCTTGAGAAGAAACCACGTGTAGCAAATCAATATGAATTACTCAGTGTTGACAAAAGAAATAACTTGGAGAAGAATCTGCAGTTGCTGATGGACAGAATGGAAAAATGAGCCAAGAGATAGTTAAATATGACACACACAAGAGGATTTTGAAAATTTCATGGATGTCAGAAATTGAAAATTAAGTTTATTTTGCTGTAAAAATTTTTCAAATTCATGCATAATTTCTTTGGTAACATGCATTTTCCTTGACCTTTTTGCAAACCCCTGAAGTCAACATGTTGAAGGACAATTAATCTAATTTTCTCTAATAGAAATTAAGGTTTAAAAAGCCACATTAAGACTTCAGATCATCTGGAGTGCTTACACTTCAAATGATAGTGCTTTTTTTGTTAAGCAAGAATTCTGTCCTGCCTGGTTCCCACACATCAGAGGACCCAACTCCTTGGAAAACTTTCTCAAAATTTTCCAAGTCTGTCTCTAGTTCTTCTATTTAAGCTGAATGATCCAGTGCAAAACCAGAACTGTGTGAGTCCTAGTCACCATTTTATCTCTGGAAGGCTCTCCCCTATCCTCTCTTCCCTTCAACATCATTAAATGCTTGGACGAATTCAGCACTCACAAGGATGAGGTCATCTTGGGACCCTATAGCCATAGGGATCTAGGAGGGTGGACTGATGATTGAAATACTTTTTTTTTTTTTTTTTTTTGGTGAGACTGCATGAAATTGGGCTTTTAGAATGGTACGGCCATGATGACTTTATATGACTTTCACTTATATTGGACCCAATATGAAATCAGGACTATATGTTACCAATTATCCATTGGAGTTTGTGCTTGAGCTATCAGAGTAGACCCATGTATCAACCCTTGCTGGTCAGTTAATGCCACCTGTCAATGTTGGCACTAATTCAGTGGTAGTATGATGCATTTATATGCTGCTACAGAAGCCATCATCACATTCCTGAAGGTTAAAGGATATACTCAAGTAAATACTGCCATGGTAGCTGCAACTTATCTCCTCTGATAGTTTCATAAGATTCCAAGTAATGTCATCTCTTAATTTCAGATGAGAAAGTTCGCTTTGTGGGTCAGTCTAGGGCACACCAGAAGAAGGAGGGATATTTTTGAAACAATATGACTACTTTTCTCAATCTACCCAAGTTTTTTAACTGTCTTCCACCTGATGGTGATATGTGGAGACTGGCAAAAGTTCACATTCTAAGATACAATGATTAGGGCATATGCTCCTCTACAGAAGACATAGGTAAAATATGCATCCTTCAAAATTTATGTTTAAAAATCTCCAATTGCTAAATATAAGAACAGAAAATACATTATTACTTATATTTTCCTATGTGGTCTGGATAAAACCGGCATTTCTCAGGGCTGGCACTATGGCATTGGATTAAGTCACTGTCTGCAGGGATGATGATATCCCATAAGGGCACAGGTTTGCATCCTGAATGGTCCACTTCCAATCCAGCTCTCTACTGCTGTGCCTGGGAAGGCAGCAGATGGCCCAAGTTCTTGGGCCCCTTCAACCACATGGGTGACCCAGAAGAAGCTCCTGGATCCTAGCTTCAGCTTGTAATAGCTCTGGCCATTTAGGGAGCAAACCAGCATAAGGGAGATAACTCTCTCTTTCTCTCTCTCTTTGTAATTCTGCTTTTCAAATAAATAAATAAATAAAATATTTAAAAAATATAATCATTTCACTTCTTGTTACATCCAAAAGAAACAACCTTCAATAGAATCACTGGATGCCTGTGCCCAGAAGAGACAGGGGATTGATGCAGCTGGTGTGATGTAAGTGGTATTAATGCAAAGCAAAGGCAACAAGATCAGTGCTGCTTCAATGAAAACAATTCCCCCTACTTCTGTTCCCCCAGCAGATTGCTACAATCATCAATCTACTTTATCTTGATGCATGTTGGCAATTAGATTAAAAGAAAATAGTATACATTAAAGGTGAGAAAATTAAACTAATACAATCAATGCACTCTTTTAAAAATACTTATTTGCTTCTTTTCATCTAACTGAGAGGCACAGCAAGAGAAGGGAATCGGAGGAATCAAGAGTGACATCTTCCAGTGACTGGTTCACTCTCCACCTGCCCTTAACAGTTCCAGGCAGGATATGGAACTCTATCTGTGTCGCTCACGTGAGTGGCAGGGACACAAGCTCTTGAATCATCACCTGCTGCCTCCCAGGATGCCTTAGCTGGGAGCCAGCACTCAAACCAGGCACTCCAGTATGGGATGTCGCTGTCCTGAGCTATGGCTTGACTATCTGAGATACAATGCCTTCCCACATAGAAACTGTTCTTTACAAGGAAAACATCACTGGTTTTGCCAACAATGACGTTCTGTTATATTCTTGCATCAATGAACTTTCATTCTTCCATTCCTTTTTAGTTATAGTTTTCTTTATCTAGAAAGATAATGTAACTCCCATTCATTTTTCAAGGCCAATCTAAAATTACCAATTTGTCCAATCATTGTATTAATCAGGAGAGTATTTGTTGTAATGGCAGATAAATTCCTACATCACAAGCTTCTTTTTCAAGGTCATAAAGTCCAATCAGATAGGTTGTATACATTTATCTTGTAGATACACGATCTGGGGCACACAGCTTCCAAGAGGTTCATTACAAGGAAATGCAGGGATGTAGGAAACACAAGTGTTGTTAACGTCAACCTGAAGGTAAAACATGTCACTTCTACTCAAAGTCTTCTGGCAGAGATAATCAGCCAGCCAGGAGAGTGTGGCAAGTTAGATAGTTTTTGATAACTCCTACTTCTAATGAAAATAAATAAAATATAAATATATATGTGAAATCTTTGAGGGCATCTTTTGGTTTTTAACATTGCTCAAACCATACTACTTATGAAAATGCCATAAATCTTTGTGATCCTTACTTTATTTAAATGTCTTATATGTAATAGATAATAGGTATCTACCCTTAAATAAGGTATAGAATTGTCCTTCAAGTAATTCAGCCAAAAAATGTGGTATATATATGCACATAGTAATTATATATATAATAAATATGTTGCAATTTTACCACTTTATTTTAAATGTAAACACTTCCATTTTTTTTTAAGATTTATTTATTTATTTGAAAGTCAGAGTTACACAGAGAGAAGAGAGGCAGAGAGAGAGGTCTTCCATCCGATGGTTCACCCCCCCAACTGACCACAATGGCTGGAGCTGCGCTGATCCAAAGCCAGGAGCCAGGAACTTCTTCCCTGTCTCCCATGCGGGGGCATGGGCCTGAGGACTTGGGCCATCCTCCATTGCTTTCCCAGGCCACAGCAGAGAGCTGGATCAGAAGTGGAGCAGCCGGGTCTTGAACCAGCACCTACGTGGGATGCTGGCGCTTCAGGCTAGGGAGTTAATCCGCTGCGCCACAGTGCCAGTCCCAACACTTCCATTATTCAGTCCATAGAAATAACATATTTTTAAGGAGGCTGCATTCTATCAATGATGAGTCAGAGAGAAAGTAGCCACCTCCAACTCTGGTTACTCTGGCTTATTCAACATACAGTCATCAAAGCAGTTGCCCAAAAGTACAGCCATGTCCAGTCTCCATCAGGACAATGGTCTACAGACATTAGATGGGGTTACCAGTTAGTCTCTCTGCAGCAGGCAGAGTATCGGGCATCAATAGCCCAAGGGTAAGAAAATCCAAGAATGTGCTTTCTTTTTTTGCTGTACAGTGGTAGTTTAGTCTGACTGGCTTCCCACTATCATAAACATATTATCTGAGTCTTGATATCCAGTTTGCTATTCCTGAACCTTGTCTCTGAGTTCCTCCTATGAAAACACATATAATAATAACAATAGAAGAAACACACAAGAGAGTAATGCAAACTCTTTTCACGTGTGAACTAATTTAACCCTTATGAAAAGTTTATAAAATGCAGTGTTTTTTTAAATTTGAAAAATATTTATTTGACAGAGAAACAAAAAGAGAGATAGAGAAAAAATTTCCACCTTTTATTCATTCTCTAAATCCTCACAATACCCAGGTCTGGGCCAGGGTGAAGCTGGGATCTGGGAATTCAATCCTGGTCATCAGGGGACCCAATTACTTGAACTATCACCAGTGCATCCCAGAGTCTGCATACCCAGAAAAAAGGAAAGCACAAACCAGAACTGGGAACCAAACTCAGGGAGGCTAATGGGGCAGCGGCATCTTGACTATGAGGCTAAGCACATTCCAAACACAGAAAGTTTTATAATTTGCTTGCGGTCAGATAGCTATTCAGATTAGGATTAAAATTCTAGTGGTCTAGTTTTACAGTCAATTCTCTTAACCACTTTAAACTAGTCATCTGGGACAGGGCAGTTATCATTGAGAACTATACTACCCCTGGGCTCTCATAATCTCCAATGCATCTGGATTTCAGTGTCTGTGCTGAAACCATGATTTCCACAACCCTCTTGGAGAATGAGTATTCACGGCTCAAGCTACAAAGGTACAGGAATCTAGCTAGAGGCTGGAGAGCATCAGTTTACACAGCTCACAATTTCAGTCCTTTTGCTTACAGACAACATGGTGTTCAAATCCTAGGCTTTTCATTTGCTACTTTTATGAACTTCAGCAAACTCATTTGCCTTTCCATGCCTCATATTTTCTGGGTGAAAAAAATGAAACAGTACCAGTTAACCAGAGTTTCAAAGCCAATGAATGATACCAGGTATAGAAAGCATAAATAATTTCTCAAAAATATGTAGGTAGTTTTCCCTGTGTCTTACATTTTTATATGAAATATAAATTTCAAATATTCAAACATTGGTACCACATCATTATATCATATCTAATTTTTAGTAGAAATTGTGTTGGTTCTTGTTTATATTAATATTTTCAGGATATTTTGCAAATTAATCAGTGGACTGTTGCACTCAAAATTCCATCTTCACTCCCATATTTTTTCTGAATGTGTTTCTTTCCCCCTTGCGAATGAAAATACAACATTAAATTCTATCACAGCCTGAGTCTTTCTCACCTTTGAACTTGGCATCTGAGGTTTCTTCTAGAAATATGGATTCTGCAAAGGGCAGTTTTATTACTCGTCTTGAGTAAGCAAGGATTAGAGAGATAATCAAAGGTCACAGCTAAAGCTGTGCTGAATTACTTTTCCAGACTCTCAGAACACAAGCAAACAAGTTCTTCCCAGTGTGTCTGTGGAACCAGACTTCCTGCAGAAGGAGTGCACTGTCTGCTTTCGGGCTGCGTATCTCCACTCCTTTCACAACTGAAAGAAAGTCTGCTTCTGTGCATATGAAAATCATTTGTGTTTTTTTAAAGAGGAAAGACATCTACTTTGTCTCATGTATTTATTGTCCCCTAAATTCTGTGAAGTAGATTCGGTTGTTGGCTCATTAATCCTGATAGCCACTGTGCCAGCCACTAGAATTTCCCAAAGATCAGCCCTCACTGTCACACATTTTCCTGTCTTAGAACTGCTTGTCAGGAAGAAGCGAAAGTTTGACAGGAACCCATGTAGGAACTTGCTTCTTGTTTGCTAAAGCCTCTAAACTCATTTACTCCGTAAAGACTTCAAATGAACAACATATATTAGGAGCCAGTATTTGGCGCATATTTAACATGTCTCTCGGGAAGCCCAAATCCAATATTGGGTTCCCTGAGTTGGAGTCCCAACACCACTTCTGCTTAATGTTCACTCTGGGAGACAGCAGATGAAGCTCAAATACTTGGTTCCCTGCCAGTCATATTGCAGAACTAATGAGTTCTGGGTTCCTGGCTTTAGCCTGTCCCAGTTAAGCTATTGTGGTCATTTGAGAGTGAACCATGCTCAGTCTCTCTGCCTGCCTTTCAAATAAATAAATGAAAATAATAAATACTTTTAAAAATAGGATACTCTACATTAATTAAACACAGCTCTTCTGTCCATTTATATTTCAGCCTGTTACAAAACTTTCACAGAAAATCGCAATCAACCACCTAATATTTTCTTCTTCTTCCTGAGAATTTCCACTTCCAGCTGGGAGGACTGTACATTTAGCTCTACTCAAAACACAATTATTGCAGTGGGAAGGAAGAATTCATTTATAAAAGACAATCTCCAGCAGGTAGCACTGGACTGCTTGGGGAAGGCTGCCCCAGGGGGTGGTATCCGTAGATGCTGACAATCAGATAAAAGACTTCCAAAAGGTTAAGCAAATCTGATGAAGCAAAATTCTGTTGCCCAGACTTATTTGGCTATGAACGTGATTACCGGGCCTGTTAGAGATTATAGACCTGCCTAGCAGGTGCTTACAAAGTCAAAGTTCTTTGTATTAATCCAGACAACCAGCTATTATGAACCGAAACTTTAGTTTGAGGAGGAAACACAATGCACTTAGCTTGAATTAAAGGTACACTTCATGCTTCCCTTTCTTTTTCTTTTAAACTTGAGATTCTTTTATTTCCTCTAAGAATTTTGGGTGACATAAAGGAGGAAATAAGCAGTATTTTAAAAAAAACACAAATGGGCAACTTTTGGAATAAAGGAGAGAATTTCTCTTCTGAGAAAGTGAAAATATAAATCATTCAAATTGGCATTCTAAGGAGCTTCAGGAAGAATAATAATATGGCTATTCTTTTTTTCTAAAATTCTATTCATTATTCTATCACAGGAGAAGTACTAATATCTTTAGAGAGTGTTTTGTACGTGTTACTTTGTTCAGTTATTTCAATTCTGCCAGGCATTTTATTTTTCTCTTTAAATCAATGTGAAGAGTAGGGATTAGAAAAATGAAAACAACTTGTCAGAGCTCACACAGATAATTGGTACTTGAGCCCAGACTTGACATCAGGTCTGCTGGTGTGGAAGATGTGAACCAGACTTCCGAGCCACGGGTGCTCTGCCACAGCCGTGGAGCTGCCCACGGAAAGAACCACACTAGAACATAAGCCCCACAGAAACACTGCTACAGGCAGTAATTGTCTTCGCTGGTGTAAGCACAAGGCCTGCATAAACGTCTGGCCCACAGTGGGTGCTCACTAATTGATTTCTGAAGAATAAATAAATGAATACATAAATGAATTTAAAAGAAGGAAATGATGTGTTAGTAATTAAACTATCCTTGATACTGCCTTTTAATTTTTACCCATTTATTTTCTTACAGATGAGAATTGAAGAACTTAAAAACCAAATGGAGGGTACCGAACTAGAGACAAGCAGATGATTCCATGCTTATCTCAGACCTCTTATTTTTTTAAAGATTTATTTATCTGTTTGAAAGGCAGAGTTACAGAGAGAGAGAGAAGAGAGACAGAGAGGGGGGTCTTCTTCCACTCTCCAGATGAACACAACAGCCCAGCTCTGGGCCATGCCAAAGCCAGGAGCCAGGAGCTCCTCCCAGTCTTGGCCCAGCCCTTGGCCCAGCTCCACTGCTCTCCCAGGTGCATTAGCAGGGAACTGGATAGGAAGTAGAGCAGCCAGAGGATGCTGGCATCAGGCAGCTTTACACACTAAGCCAAAATGCCAGCCCCTATCTCAGCCCACATAATTGATAACTTCTAATGCTGATAACTAAATAGGGCTCCTTCCTTTTTTGTACCAAATTAGAATATAAGTAAGTGATTGAGACATCATCAAAGGGATAGAACACTGTTGAAAGACCTTGTGATCCTCATAATCGCAGTAAAGTTATCAAGATTTTGTATCTGCATTCCTCTATACAGGGAGACCCTAAAGAAGCTCTTCATCTTACCTTGTGAAACTCAGGAACCTTATACTGTAAAATGAGATAGCAAAAATAAAACCAGGGACAATAAAAGGGAAGTATTGATTTCAAGTATTTGTACATGTTGTAGTAATGAAATACATCACCTATCAATCAATATGTGATATAGCATTTAGCAGCACTGAGTAGGAAGGATCATTATTAGGGCGATCATCCCATGGTGTGGCTCACTTCACTGAAGGGGGAGTGTAGAATGAATGCCGTTGAACAAAGGGAAGGCAGAACCAAGATGGAGACTGAGGAAGAACAAATGGCACGAACACTGGTCAGGCTCAGGCTGCTTCTATGGATACAGACCACAGTGCAAAACAGACAAAGATCTTTTATAAAATGGTTTGAATATCCACTCTTACATAGAACATTTTAAAATGAACAAGTACATTTTCCAATTTTTTTCTTTGCAAACTGCAAAAGTACATTATGTCTTCCTTTGAGAATAAATAAGCAGAACTATTCTCAATGCTATATCCATAAAATAGATCAGACAATCTGAAGCAACTATAGAATTAACATCTTACAAGGATTAAGTTGAAGGAAATAAAATTCAGCATTAATATATTTTAAAAAATGCATAAGTGTCTATTTTCTGTAAAATATATAATTTAATACATATAGTTCTGGAGAAAGAAATGCTATTTTAGTACTTCTGATAATGGCACATATGTGTATAAAACCAGGATATATTATTCAATTTTATATCCTTTACTTAATGAAAATTATGCAGAAAAAAGTGTGAGCAGTAGTATTGTGGCATAGCACACTAAGGTGCCGCCTATGATGCTGGCATCCCATATGGGTGCCAGCACATATCCTGGCTGCTCCACTTCGGATGCAGCTCCCACGCAATAGGCTGGGGAAAGCACCAAAGGTATCCTAAGTGTTTGGGCTCTTGCCACCCATGTGGGAGACCCAGATGAAGCTCCTGGATTCTGGCATTAACCTGCCTCTGCCGTCCCTGGTCATTCCAGCCATCTGGGAATGAACCAGCAGATGAAAAGATTCTCTCTCTCTCTCTCTCTCTCTCTCCTATGTAACTCTGAATTTCAAATAAATAAGTAATGTTTTTAAAAAGAGAGCAAATATTCAAAACTCCTTTTGATATTTTTCTGTGTTGGTTTGTTTTAATGTTTGTGTTAAGGTTACATTTACTATTTGGAAGGAGAATGAGATAAGGAGATAAAAATGTCAACAAGTATACATGTTTTCCTTAACAAAATAAATTACTACCTTCATGACCCAGGTAACAGAAAATGTTGAGTAATCCAAACTGTCTTAGAACATAATCACCAGGAAAACAAGATGAAATCAATCCTACGGCATCAATACTTACTTCATGAGTTATACTGACTTGTAATCATCCATAGTAAATCTCTGTTCCTTTCTGTTACGTGACATGATAGAAACAACTATATTTTTAGGTTAAGGAATTCATATTTCAAGAGTGGTTTATTCAACAACCATCTCTTACATTTGGTTAAATCATGGAATCAGTTTCTAGAATTATTGAGTAGGGGAAATAATGCTTTGCAAGTTTTGTTCAAAGGAAAATACAAAGTATTCCATGAAGGTTTCATAGTACAAATAAATGAATTCTAATATATGACACAAAGAAATCATTCCTCCAGTTCTTTGGGAACAAAAGAAGTTTCCATGAAGAAGGTAGAATTAAGCAGCAAAAATTACCGTCAAATTGACTTCATTGCATAATTACAGACAATATACTCTGCTCTTCTAAAACCAACATAAATGAGGTGAGAGATAAACAGAAGTCTCATGGAATTTTGTATTTTTACTTTACAAAAGCTGGCATAACAAATCAAATTTACTAGTTGAACAAATTCAATGAAATGTGTTACAAAAATATATTACAAAAGCTAATTTAATGATTTATAGTGCAGAGAAAGGAATCAGCCAGACAACAGTTTAAATTTTAGCTCTGTCATTTCCAAGTTGAGTGACTCTAAGTTACTTAACTACTATGATTCCTGTCATTGGCTTTCTCAAACCACTTTTCCAATACATTTTGGTCTTGTTATAAATATTAAAGTGGAAAATACAACTAAAGCAACTAGTACTGTCTTCAATATAATCAGCACTGAGTGTTAGTACTCTATCTTCCATTTGCTGTTTTTGTCTTTTTTATGTTAAATACTTGTTTATATGAAATTTGAGGATATAGGGCAGGCTGAATTCTCTATTGATTTTATGCATTATGGTTTAAAGACAAATTAATACGCCTTACTAGCTGGCATCCCTTACCAAAGTGTTGCCTTGAGTCATGGCTGTTCTGCTTCCAATCTGGCTTCCTGTCAATATGCCTGGGAAGGCAGCAGAGGATGGCCCAAAAACTTGGGACACTGCCATTCATGTAGGAAATCAAGATGGAGCTCCTGGCTCCCAGCTTTAGTCTGATCCATACTTGACTATTGTGGTCATTTGAGGAGTAAATCAACAAATGGAAAATTTCTCTTTCTCTCTTTCTCCATCTCTCTCTCTCTCTTTCTCTCTCTCTCTCTCTCTCTCTCTCTGTGTCTCTCTCCTTCCCTCCCTCCTTCCCTTTCTCTCCCTCCTCCTCCTTCTTTCTCTATCACTCTGATTTTCAAATAAATAAATCAATAAATTTTATTTAAAGTTTAAAAAATAATGTTGATTTTCAAAGGGTATCATTGCTTCAACTCACACGAGTTGTTATTCCTCAGTAGAGTTTTGAGTTATCAACTAACATGAATTGGCTACCCAGAAATTTCATTCCTACCAAAAATTTGACAAATTCTTAATTTTTTGAAATTACCACTATTGGTGATGAGTTTCTGCTTTATTAAGCACCATAAATAATGTCTAGTATATTTCTTGTAGCCCTCTCTTTTTGTGATTTGTATTGTTGGCTTAAGAGTTTCATTTATTTAGTATTTTTCAATCATTTGTAATCATTTTGTTTTATGATACTCAAAGAGTCACTCATTTGCCATTCTGAGTTTCTTCTAGTGAGTACTGTCTTTTTCTTTTAGGTTGATCCCCTATTTATTGCAAGCTTTTTGGCTTTTGGAACAGCACAATTGTTGTACTTAACAGTATTACTTAGCAGTGAGCACACAATGATTACTTTATATATTCATGTAACATAGAGCAATATATGTTTAGCATAATAATGTCAAATGGACACTTCACTTACTTCAGAATTGTGATAGAAATCATTTATGGGATAGGATAAAGAAAAATAGAGTTGTAATATGAAGAAAATATAATTTTAAAAAGTGACATTAATAGAAATATACATTTATATATAAACATACATATGTTTTATCAAGGTCACTAAACTAAGCAATTATTTAGAATTAGAAAGCTTATTCCGATATTCTACTAGAAACAACTGAAAGAGACAAGTTGATAATTCCATTTCATCCCTTTGGCTGAATTCAAGTAGCATTTCCTAAATTTCAGAGCAATTTCATTGCAACTATTGGCACATACTACCTTGACTAAAATAAACATTGTAGTGAGCAATCATAAATAACTCCAAAATAAACACCCCTATTTTCTCTGAACTATGAAAACTGGACAATACAGGAAGTCAAACTAAGAGAATTTATTAAGAATGACTAGGGAAAATAACTCAAAGCATGGTGGGGGATTCTTCATTTTCACTGTTGCTTACTCAGTATCCATTACTTGATAGCAAGAAGTTGGCACATAAATAAGTGTTTAGATAATCATGCAAATGCACATTTATTTTTTATAGTAGGCAAGATTTGTAACTAGAAAATCAGATTTTTCTTCTGCTACAGTAACTCTGCATTCAAACAGTCTCTTAAAGATTGAGACATAGAGTGAAGCACTTTATTTCCTGAGAAAAATAATCTGCTTCGCATCTCTCTACTTTCAAGTGCAAACTATGCTTTATTACTCCATAGGGTCTGCTTCACTGGGAAAAGCTAATACTTCTGAAAGAGTGGCTCTCTGTTTTTAGAATTTGTTTTAGAATAGACAGAGTATAGTACTTGAGTTAAATTCCTCTCAGTTGCACTCATGGCTATAGTCCCATCACCTTTATAAACTGATGAACTTAGAATTAAATAAAACCTAACTTATATTTACCACTCCATAGCACTGAGCTAACATACTTCCCCACATACAGGAGAAATTGTATAGAAATTTAGGTGAATTTTCAATAGATGCTTAGAACACATAACATAGTGGTCAATGTGGGTAATCACCAAACAAACAAAGGATCCCCCTGCAAAGGGCTAAAGATTTATCAGGAGATGGGGCACAAACAACCACAACTGGAGTTGTATGCGGAGGTGCTCTGCAGAGAACATAAACAAAGGGTATGGTAATACTGAATGAAACAACAACATGTTCTCTGGGGAACAGAAAACTAAGAAATCTTCCTGAAGTCTTCTAAGGCTTCCCATGGATGGCATCTGGAATGAGCCTTAAATTCTATTTAAAACTGTCTTGTCAGCTGAACACAGAGTACATCTCAGAATTTTAAACTGATGATTAGCCTTGCCATACAGACATGGATTTGGTATTCTAGGAAGTTTTTCAAAATATAACATAGAGCAAAGGCTTACTTCCAGTTTTAGACACTTTTTAATTTATTGTATGCATCTTCTCATTTCTTTTTTACAAATAAAATAAAGAACTTGTAATGTCTCCTAATGGTGCTTAACAGATTATTCCTAATGATAGCAATATTTTTACAAAGAAGTAGCACTGTAATAATGTTCCCTCTTTCCCCTACTACAAGCATTAGGACAGACTAACTGCTACTAAAGGAAATACAGACCACCACATGGTCTTCTATGCTTTAAACTTAATATAACCAATAATTACAAAAAACATGACATAATCAACTCTCAGGAAGTGTGTTTGGCTTTTTAATTCATGAGCAGTAGTTTATCCTTTGATCTTTAATAACTTAATGAGGAAATCTAACAAATCTAATATTGATTGGGTTCTTATCCAAATATATCCAGGTTTTTCCCTATCTGGTACAAGAATTACCCTTCCCTGTGTTTTTTGTTCTTTTGCTTTGTTTTGTTTTGGATCTGGAATTTGCAGTGTATCTGATTTAAACTAAATAAATGCTGGACCATTTAATTGAAGAGACAGACCTTCCAGAGCTCTCTTCTTTTTGTGACAGTAACCAATAATAGTTGAGATGCTTGTTACTTATTTTCCTGAATGAAATACTAAACCAAATAGACATGGACAGATGGCTTAAGAAATACACTTTCATTGTCACAATTTTGTGATTGCTTTCTTTCCACAGACTAATCTATTTGGACAGATAAGACATTGACACACAGAGGAAGATATTTGGGTTTTCAAATCCTGAGAGCTGTACCATTCGTCAGATTCATGACACAAGAGTACAAGGGCAAGCAGATGGCTTCATTCACTTCACCAGCTTCAAATTCAGGGGCCCTGATATGGACCCCTAATTTCACGTCTTTGACATTCATCTTGCATTGACATGATCCAGATTTTGAATTCAACCTGCAATCAGGTTTGTTTTATTAAGTTTTTGACACAGAAAGTCAAGATTCAATACAAGAGTTTGTCTCGTGTGTACGTGTGTGCACATACACATTCGTTTTGTATATGCATAGATGTATGGAATTTTTGACTCCTTTTAAAAACCAGGAAATGTACTAATCTGGGCCATCATCCACCCATTGTGAAATCTACAGAGACAGATTCTCTGCCATGCTATGGTATCCCTGACAATGATGTGTTGAAATCTAGTTGCCATTCGTCATCCTACTTGAGCTGCTGTTTTTCCTGTAGAGTCAAGGAAACAGTGAAATATTTCTTACACTCATTTCTCTGCACAATGCTGAAAAATAAAGGAGAGATCAGGAAGGCCACATACTTCAATAACAGTAAGAGGGACTATATTTCTTTGTGGCAGTAAAAACAATATTATATATCTGGAATACTTAATTCATTTTTTCGTTGCTTACTAAGGCCCAGAGCATATTAAAAGTATCTACCTTGTTCTGTATCATTTTTTGTATCTGTTTGATGGTATCCCAGAGGAGCTACAATTTATCTACATCAAAGTAGAATTGATTTTATTTCAAATCAAAATAAAATATAAGTACAAATCATGCAACACAACTGAGAAATATAATGAAACTATATTATATTCTTGGATATCACAAATATTAGATATTATAGACAAGTGGTTAAGAATATGTATGATTAAACCAAATAATCTATTTGAATTCTGATTCTGCTAGGAATTAACTTTATGACTTTGTCAAGTTTTTTAGCCTTTTTGTGCCTTGAAACCCCAACTAAAACTACAAGTGGAGATACTAATAGTGCCTACTTTAGAGTGTGTTATGAGGACTACATGAGTTAATAGCAGTAATGATCATAAAACAGTGTGGCAATAAACATTAGATACACGTTTACCAGATACAAACTCTGTTTCTACAGTTTTGGAGTAATCACCCTTTTGCCAAAAAAATCCTATAGCAATTACTAATTTGCTAAATAAATTTATCTCTACTATTGAGTTCATCATCTTTAGAAGTAATTATTTATGAATCTGTACCTCTAGCAAGAAATGACTTCTGAGGAATTCCTTAATTTATTTCTCCTCTGTACCTTCAGCAATGCCAGAAACAAAATAGATAATGAGAAAGCATTTGTTTAACAAAAATCTCAAGATGGAATGCTAATCAGATTTTTGAGTGCCAAAAACCATGTATGTGGGGGAGGTGGTGGTCATTAGAAGCCACTTCGTTAACACCTTCCTATAAAGACTGAAGAATTGGAGAAAATGTTGAATATATAAAAAAAATTCACTGAGTTTCCCAATAATAAATCCTATAGGAATTGCTCTCAATTAATTGAATTATCATGACACTCACAATGAATTGAAGATCTGGAGTATCTCAGTTATAATAAGATTCTCATCAAGAATTTGCCATATCTCAGACATACACAAATGCACATACACACACACACTCCAAAAGTATTTAATTTTGCTTGTTAGCTTCACTAGCATAAACAGTGGTGAAAATAATAGCAACAATTACCCACGTAAGTAGTTAATTGCCACCTGTAAATTATTTGCAAATACAACGTAATACATAAATTCTTAATAATAGTAATTAGCAGGCCTAATGATTATAAAAGAAAAAAAATCTCTTCAGCTTGACTTATTTCTGCCATTTTAACCTTCTTCTGCAGTTGTTATTGGCTAAACAAATGACAATTTACAAAACACAGTAGTTGGGCAATTTAAGAAGCATTCCTCATTTACATATTTAGAGATGATTTTAAACCACAATCTAGTCTCATGTAAATATTATGTTCATAATTACTTTTTTTGAGAGAGATCACATTTGCTGGTTTTATTCTCAAAATATCCACATGGTAAAAGGCGGGTGATGGGTGAATAAAACCAGGAGCCACAAACTCAGTCCTGGTTACCCATGGGGTGGCAGGAATCCATCTACTTGAGCCATCACCACTGCTTCCCAGGATCCATATAAGCAGGAAGCTGGAATTAGAAGCCAATGTTAGGAACTGAATCATGTCATGGGATGCAAGTGCCTTTACTAGTATCTTAACTACTGGGAAAAATACCAGCCCATGTGCACAACTCTTAACCTGTATACTGTTTACTGGAAATTTTATATGTGTCACTTAAGTTTACTTCACTAGATAAAGGTAAGTTTACTTCACTAGATACAGAAATTTATTTGGCTAAGTATCATTCTACAAATAGAGCAAACCACAAGAAAATGATACATCACAAAAACTATAACTGATACTTAGATATCAAAACTGTTTAAGTCACTGGAAACTTTCTGCATAAAATTTCCTAAGAGTCATGTGAATACTGTTATAATGTCAGAGTGGAAAATGAGGGATGACATACTATCATACAAGAAGCAATTCAGGCCAGCGCCACGGCTCAATAGGCTAATCCTCCGCCTGTGGCACTGGCACACCGGGTTCTAGTCCTGGTTGGGGCACCGGATTCTGTCCCAGTTGCCCCTCTTCCAGTCCAGCTCTCTACTGTGGCCCGGGAGTGCAGTGGAGGATGGCCCCAGTGCTTGGGCTCTGCACCTGCATGGGAGACCAGGAGGAAGCACCTGGCTCCTGGCTTTGGATCAGCGCGGTGCACTGGCCGCAGTGTGCTGGCCGCAGCAGTCATTGGGGGGTGAACCAACGGAAAAAGGAAGACTTTTCTCTCTGTTTCTCTCACTGTCCACTCTGCCTGGCAAAAGAAAAAGAAAAAGAAAAAGAAGCAATTCAACAGAATCAGATTAGAATTCAATCTTTGAAAGACTCCAAAAATTTAATATTCTAACTCCCTCTATTATTGGCATCTGCCAATGTTGTAGGTGCAGAATCAAAAGAACAGACTTTTGTATTCAAACCCTAGCACTACCATTTTCTTATCTCATGGCCTTACACAAAATATTTGTCTTGTCTTCACCTCATCAATTTCTTCATCTGTAAAACTAACTAAATCTTTCTTTGAGTGATACTGTTGTTATGAAAGTAAATAAACTTCAATTGCTTAAATGCATATTGGACAAATATCTGAGTATTCAAGGTGTGTGCACATTTGTTCATATGATGTATTTCAAAATATGATGAAAAGAAGAGGAGGATCGAGGGCAAGGTCATCAGCAAACTTGTAGAGATACCGTTTCAGTTTGGCAGTAATTTTGCAACAAAAGTAATTTAACCATATCACTTCAACTAGTTTCAAAACGTTTTTGGTCTTTGATTTTCCAAATACCCTCCATTACTTTCCTCCACTCCCTCAATTGGGATGCTTCATTAAACAGTAACAAATTAATTATCTGGTTTAGGGAAAATAAAAATACATTGAAGGTTATATAAAATCCACTTGTCACTTGCTCCTTTAGTTTCAACACTGTACCACAGAGAAATAAAATTTCTTTGACCAAATTTCTCAGTGTACAAGAATATCATAGTTCAGATTTTTTTAAGCAAGAATGGAAGGAGTGTAGAATTTATAGTAGGAAAAATTTGTTTTGAATTCAAATTTCCCTATTTCTTGGTGTGTGGTTTTGAGTGAATTTCTTCAAATTTATAATACTCAAGTTACTTATGTAAATAAAAATTATAATATTTACTTTATTGAACTATGGTGATAAAATTGTCAGACTCAAATAAGTGTAGGTAAAACACTGCTTATTTTTTAAATTAAATATCATCTATGACTATGTTATTATATCTTTAAGGTACTTATCTTAATTATTCCAATATCTCAAGATATATGTTAACATTTTGTAAACCAATAATTTTCCCAATTGAAAAAAACATTGAAGAGTATGTTTTATTGGCAATGAATTTCTAGAGCAGTACTCTTGAAAAATGTGGACCATGGACTATCAGTAGTATCAGAATCCTGAACACTTGTTGGAAATGAAAAACTCTGTAGCCCACCCACACCTACTGAATCAGAATTTGTGGGTATGGAGCTCAGGATTCTGCATTTTAACAACATCTCTGCATTATCTCTCTGCATATTAAATTTTGAGAAACATGGACATAACAGAATGAAATATGTCCTCTTATCTCCGTCTCCAATGACTATGCCAGTCTAGATAACAAATAGATACTCCATTTCTCTAAAGGGACAGAGAGTAAATTTTGGGTTTTGTGGGTTACATAGTCTCCAACACAAATTCATCTCTGCCTGTGAAATATAAAAACAACAATAGATAATACATTAATCAATGAATGAGACAGTGTTCCAGTAAAACCTTACTTATACAAATGGGAATCAGGTTAGAGTTCACTGACTTGAAATTTAATAGGTTTGTGCAGTGCACAGCTTATATAAATCTCATAGAATTAGGTATAGATGGGATTATGAGAGTAAGTCCCTCACAATGGGGAGTAGTGCCCTTATGAGAAAAAGAAGACAAAGACTTTTCTATCACACCCCACACATATAAAATGAGGAAAGGTCAATTAAATACACAACAAGAAGGAGGATCTCAGATAGAACATTTGGAATAGTGGGTAGTAGGCCCATTAACCATGTCAGAGCTCCTAGGTTTGAGTCCTTATTCCACACCCAATTGACCTTCTTGGTAATAAAGATCCTGGGAGGCAACAGATAATGGCTCAAGTAGTTTCGTTCCTGACATTCGTATATGAGACATGCATTGTTTTTCTGTGGTTCCCATTTTAATCCTAACAATACCTTGGCCTTTGTGGACATTTAACAGTGAGATTTCTGTCTATCTCTCTTATTCTCTGTTTCTCTGCCTCTCAAAGAAAAATAAACGAATGCAAAAATTCTCAATGCACTTTTTTTAAAAAAAGGTGACTGTTAATAAGCCAGTAAATGGATGCTTATCAGTCAAACAGAATAGAAACCCCAGAAATGAATCCATGCATTTACAACTAAATAAACTTTGACAAACTAGCTAAAATCATTCCCAGAAAAAGGACAGTCTATTCAATAAATGGTATTCAGAAAATTGGATCTTTGCCTGCAGTAGTATGAAACAAGACCCTACCTAATATCTAATTAAAAAAAAATCAACTGACAGCATATTCAGTTCTAATCCTAAGAACTGAAATCATCAAATTACTAGAGGAAAACAAAGGGGAAACATTGCAAGACATTGACATAGGCGAAGATTTCCTGGATACTGATCCCAAAAGCAGAGGCAATAAAAGCAAAAATAGATAAATAGGATTACATGAAGCTAGGAAGCTTCTGCACAACAAAGGAAGCACTCAATTAAGTGAAGAGGCAACCAACCCAATGGGAGGAAATATTTCCAAACTACATCTGTTAAAGAATTAACACCCAGGATATATATGGAGTTCAAGAAACTTCACAATAACAAAACAAACAATCCAGTTAAGAAATGGGCAAATGTCATGAACAGTCATTTTTCAAAGGATGAAGTACAAATGGCCAATAGACACATGAAAATAGTCTCAGGATCACTAGCTATCAGGGAAATGCAAAAAAAAAAAAAAAAAAAAAGCACAATGAGATTTCGCCTCACCCTGGTTAGAATGTCTATCATCCAAAAACTAAAAAATAACTGCTGGTGAGGATGTGCAGAAAAAGATGTATTAATGCTCTGTTGGTAGGAATGTAAAATAGAATGACCATTGTGGAAGACAGTCTGGAGAGTCCTCAGAAATCTGAAAATAGATCTACCATAAGAACCAGCCATCCCACAATTAGAAATGTACCCAAATAAATGAAATCAATATATGAGAGAATTATCTGCACCCCATGTTTATTGCAACTTAATTCACAATAGCTGAGATATTGAATCAACCCAAATATCCATCAGCTGAAGACTGGATAAAGAAAATGTGATACAAATGCACAATGGAATACTACTCAGTCATGGAAAATTGTGAAATTCTGTCTTTTGGAAATAAAATAGATACAACTGGATATTATTATGCTTAGCGAAATAAGCCAGATCAAAAAAGACAAATATAATATGTTTTATCTGATTGGTTGTAGCTAATATATAGAATATAAAATGTCTATATTAAACTTAAGATAAATCTTGCATTTTGATGGTTAACTATAAACTTTGTCTGTAGTCTATCTAGCTTTTACTTGCAGAGCTCTTTGTTTAGAGGGGCATTGAAGTTGTGATTATAAAGTAAATTAAAACTATTTTGGCACAGAAAAATTAAAAGAAAAAAATTCCAAAACCAAAAAAAAATGAAGAAATACCTGTGTGTATCAATAATGCTACAAATGTATTCATGTCAAACTTTGTTTTATTCATTGGTCAAACCAATGGTTGAAAATGTTATACTGGCCGGCGCCGCGGCTCACTAGGCTAATCCTCAGCCTGCAGCGCTGGCACACCAGGTTCTAGTCCTGGTCAGGGCACCAGATTCTGTCCCGGTTGCTCCTCTTCCAGGCCAGCTCTCTGCTGTGGCCAGGGAGTGCAGTGGAGGATGGCCCAAGCACTTGGGTCCTGCACCTCATGGGAGACCAGGAGAAGCACCTGGCTCCTGCTTTCGGATAGGTGCGGTATGCCGGCCATGGCAGCCATTGGAGGGTGAACCAACGACAAAAGGAAGACCTTTCTCTCTGTCTCTCTCTCTCACTGTCCACTCTGCCTGTGAAAAAAATGTTATACTGGTATAGCTTAAATGACTTGTGATTATTTTAAAATTTGCTGTATATGGGTGAAATGGTCATCTTTACATTTGATTATTATTCATTGCCCTCACTTATATTAACATTGAGCTAGGGTCTTTCTAGTTTTTACTTCATCTCTTTATTTACTGGAGAATTAAGTCCCTGACTGCAATGTTAATTAAAAATATGTTATCTCAAAAAACTAAAAACAAGAAAGAAGAAAATAAGAACAACTGCTAACTGCAATGACTCTGTTCTCTTTATTTTAATATTACTTTAACATGAAAATAATAAAATATTAGTGAGAAAAAAAAAACAAATTTATTAGCACATTGATTTTGCACTTCATAAGCACCAGAATTGGGAGAAATAAATGTATACTGTTTAAGCCAACCAGTCTATGATGTTATGTAACAGACTGAACAGATTAGCCAATCTGCTGCACTGGCCACAATTGTTTCTGTGGTCAAAACATAAACTCTTCAACAGTCCCTAGTAGATGAATTGTGGAAAGATTTTTTTTCCTGTTTTCCCAAGCACCATTCCTTTGGTTTGTAGTGGTCTATTAGCCAATCATTAAATGTTTGTTTACTCTTCCTCATGACCAGCTGTGCAATTAACTGTGAGAGCATTCAAAATCAAGGAGAATTGAATGACTTGTGTAAAAATAACACCAATAGAGCTGTTGGTGGATTCAGTGACTTTTATGTAGCAAATGGAATCAGTATGTATTCCGTTCCCTGAAAAATTCTAACTTGCTGGGTTGCATCTTCTCTTTTCTCAAAAAAAGAGTACAAGGAAGCATAAATAGTTCCACCTTTTCACTGCAAAAAGATAGTTGCCAAAGGAGAGAGAGTAGAAGACTTTGCACTGAAACAGTAAGTCAGCTTTAAGTAATATTGCTGACATTTTAGATGAGAAAAATGCCAGTACTAATTAATTAAGATAAAATTCTCAGGGACATCATAAAATATGTTTCATTTTCCTAGGATTTAACTTAGTTCCTGGAAAAGAATTACTACAGGAAAATGACCATTCATCCTACATTCAATATCTATATCTACCTTAACTTGGCAGGCAGGTGTGAGGTCATCCCAGGTCTCACACCTAGTGGTGGCTTTGGAGAGAGCCAATGCTCCGTGATGCTTATTAAGTAAAATTACTGATTCCCTAACTCAAAATGCCATAAGCTAAACTAGTATTTCATAAGGGTAAATACAGATATTCATTTGGAAGTTTTTAAATAATTATTCTACTACGTATTTTAGTACTTGGGAGCCATAAGGTAGAGCAAGTGATTTCAACCTAAAATTTAAAAGCAGTTAATTCATAGCTGCAATATTATATTTAACTGTTCTCTCAGTAAACATATATTTGAAAAAAGAGGAATAAAAATGAATATAATTTTCAAAAATGCTTGATACATATATAAACAAATATTTATAATATAGCATCATAAGCTGTTCTGAGAATAAAGGAGTGTTTCATTATCACTTAGCAGAGATTGTACAAAGTTTCAGCAAAATGCTTTTTTCCATAATATATGGTTAGTGCCTGATTATAAGAACAAGATATTTCAGTGAGTAAAAGAGGCAAAAGAAGGAGATATAAAAATTTTCACCTTCATAAAGGTGACATTCTAGGGTCTGAAGAAGCAGACTATGTACAATTAACACAAGAAAGAAATAAATTATGCAATTCGACATAAAAGACTTTCATTATTGAGGAAAAGACCAAGACAAGGGAAATAAGGCATATATTTCTGCCAGGGCTGAAGTAAGGTGTCATGAGCCATGATGATTAAGACACAAAGTGTGAATGACCATCCATTCAATAGTTTACTGAATGATAAAAAGATTGTTAGTTGTCTTAGTTAATTCCTATTTCTATAACTAAATAGCCCAGCCCAGGTAATTTAAAAATACAAATTTGTCATAGCTTTAGGGGCTGGCCACAGATTGTGTGTCCTGTGAAGGCTTACTGTCTATTTACAAGATGGTACCCTTTGTTGCTTCCTCCAACAAGTATGAATAATGTTTCCTCAAATGATGAAAGGAGCAGGGGACTCAGGAATCTCTCTGAAGACTTTTTAATGGGGACATTAATGCCATTTACAAGATTGGAGCCATCACGATTTTAACACTTTCCCAAAAGCCTCACCTTAATCGATGTGAGATTAAGTTTCTACATAAATAATGGAGAAACAGAAGTATTCAAATAATAGCACTAATGTAGCATTAAACAAAATTGTTTGTGCAACTCCTCATAGGACTTCTGTAAAAGCATATTTTGAATCTGAATGTTATTCAAGTCATAGGATATTACAAGTAGTAGGATTGATACAAATAGAAGTAATAGTTCTAATTTTAAGGGTACTGATTGACACACTGCTGGGATCCACAGTCAACTTGCTAATGCTATAGTAAAATAGCATATCTTACTAGTTCTAATGAAGGTAGAAGTCCAGGTGGTTCATTATTGCCTAGTGTTATGATATCTGCAATTGGTAATAGTAATCTTTATGAACCTAAAATGTCTGATTTTTCATAGTTGTATATAGCCTAAAGTAGAATCAACAAATGTTATCTGAAGGATAAGGTGGTAAATATTTTAGACTTTTCAGACCATATACCATCTGTCAAACTGCACAACTCTGCCCCATTTTAAAATGTAAAAAAAAAAAAAAAAGCAAACAACAACAAAAAAAACCTCACAGACTATACAAAACAAGTGGATTCTTAGGCTCATCCTATGAGTTACAACTTATTGTTCGTAAAATCTGACCTTTAGGTTTTCATTCAATCAGTGTTATCAAAGCTATGACAAATATGTGCAGGACAGTAAGTAGCAGAAGGTTGAGTCCAAACGTGCTCTTAAAATGCCAAACTGGAGAGACAGGCAGGCTAAGCTGCCACTCGGGATGTGTACATCACATATCTTTGTGCTGGGGATTGAGTCCAGCACCTGCTTCATATGGAGCCTCCTGTTTTTGAAGGCAGCAGATAACTCAACTGCTTGAGAACATGATACCCAAATGGGAGGCCCAGATGAATTTCTTGGCTTCTGGCTTCCGCCTGGGCCAGCCCTGGCTATTGAAGGCATTTGGAAAGTCAACCAGCAGACGGAAGATCTCTCTCTCTCTCTCTCTCTCTTTCTCTCTCTCTCCGTCACTATGCCTGTCCTAGAAATAAAAAGGAAAAAATAAACATTTTAAAAGGATGATTAGTTGGAATAGATGCTTTGGATTCATCATTTAATTTATATGTAATTATCTGGCTCTGAAACATTAATGAGTACTATTCTTGGGACAAGATTTATATTTATTAACTAAATTTAGATGATTCTATCTATTCAATTTATGATGCTTTTACTAAAGTAAGTCTTGCCTCTTTTGTCCTTTTGTATTTCAGAAACTATAGTATAGATTGTAACCACCTGGTCCAGTTTAAATACAGCTCTCACATGATTTCATTTGTATCAGAAAAAAAAAACTTTAATAGCTGTTGCAATTAGAATGTCCTGATCTAACACTGAGCTCATACAGCTTATTGTCAATATGAATTATAGAATAGGATTGTGTTGCAATGCCAGGATAACTTGTTCTATGGATCAAAGTTTTCAGTCAATTAATGCCATTATGTACTTTGTTTGGTCATTCAGACCTTGTTCTGGGTTCTGAGGTCACCCTAAGCAAAATTACAAGTTTAGGTCTTGGTTTTTTTTGGTCCCTTAGGGTAATTAATTTTCATATTGAACTAATAGATTAAGCTTCACATCTTATAAATGCATCACCTGTTTTCCACAGGAAGGTCAGTTTCACTGTTCGGAAGTACAAAGAGTAAAACTCTGGTGCGACCACTCAGTTCCTTCTTTAGAGAGAAAGCAATTATGTTACCTTGCTACAGAGATGGAGGGAATGGTTGGTGATCATAAGTCGTGATTATATTTTGAGATATGGAGGTGACACTTGAACAAAGGTTTGGAAGGAGTGCGCTTGCCAGATGATAGCATGGAAAATGTATTCTAGGCGATGTTCTTATACAAGAACAACCCAGAAAACAGCATGGCTGATGGAAATGAGCTGAGGCGTGAAAGGAGATCACAGGGGACCAGATCAGGAGTACTTGATGGATGATGTCTTATCGACATTTAGAAGAACTTGTCAATTGGTAAACATGATTTTAATAAAAAGAGCACTTATTTACACTGAACTTTGAGTTTGAAACACTACAAAAAGCACTATCTTTAGCCAGAGGTACACCAATATGCCCCTGGTGGCTGTCACTCTGAACTTTTGGCCAAAACACAAATTATGGATAGATCTCCCTGACCCCATTTAGAACCTACCTCTAGAACTCAAGTATAAACCTTGGCATTGCACCATGCCCCAGAGGCATATATCCAAGAAAAATGCCTTCAATCAAAAACAAACAAAAAAATCTTCCAGAAGATATAGAAACAAGAATCCCCTAATGCACAAAAATCAATGTAGAAACAAAAGAAACATGAACAAGGTAGAAAAAATGATTCTCAAAGGAAACACAAGAATACATTAACATTGGACCATAAAGAAGGGGAAATTGAGGAAATACCTGAAAAAGAATTCAAAAGAATGACTGTAAGTTTACTCAAAATGATAGAGAAGGAGTTAGATGAAATAAGGAAATCAGTACATGACAAGGATAAGAAATTCTGCAAAGAGATAGATACTGAAGAAAATCCAAACAGAAATATTAGAAATGAAGTATTCAATAAATCAAATGAAAAATGCAGTTGAAATCCTTAGCAACAGAATCAGAATAAAGAATATTTGATCCAGAATACAAACCTTTTGAATTGATTCAGACAAAAGTAGAAGAAAATATTAGTAAGAACACAGAAGTTTTCAGAAACTATAGAATACTGCCAAGCAACCAATTATACAAGTTTAGAAGTTCCTGAAAGAATGGAAAAGAAATATGGCCTAGAAAGTTTTTCAGTGAAATAATTGCAGAAAATGTCTCTAATTTGGAAAAAGATGTGGACAAATACAGGAAATACATAGAGCCCTAAATAGACCTTATCTAAAAATATCCACACACAACACAACACATCATAGTCAAGCATTCAAAAGTGTAATATGAAGATAATACTCTAAAATGAGCAAGAACAAAAGTCCAGATTAATTTTAAAGAAATTCCCATCAGATTGAAAACAGATTTAACAGAAATCCTAAAGGCCCAGAGAGAATGCAGAGATGTAGTCCAAGTCTTAAAAGAAAAGAACAAAAAAATGGCCAACACGGAATAACTACCCATCAGAGTTTTCATCCATAAATAAAGTTGAGGGTGCAAGGCCTGTGAGGCTCAGACCATGGAGAACCTTGGTGCATGAATCCTCAGGATCTGGCCGTGACCCTGGCCCTGGGTGTCATTGCCCACCCTCACTGGGGTCTTCATGTCACGCATTTGTAGGACATTGGGGAGCACTGCCGCTTAGGCCACTGACATTCTGCTGGGTTACCTTGAGTGAGAACGGCTTTGTTACGACTGGGTAAAGTTACAAATCTGAAGCTGCTTTTAACGCTGCAAGGTCACAGGATTAAACAGTATGAAAATAAGAACAACTAGGTTACTTATACAACCAAACTCTGCACCAATGCCTGGAAAACAGCAGCAGGACTGGTAAATGAAAAGTACCCGTATTTGTAAACTCCTAGAAGTTTTTATGTTTTTTCCATACATGGCAGTCCATGTTGCCCAAAGCAATTTACAGATTGAGTGTGACCCCAATCAAAATACCAAAGATGTTTTTCCTTGATCTGGAAAAAAATAACCTAAATTCGTATGGAATCAAAAGGAACTCAGAATAGCTAAAGCAGTCCTAAACAATAAAATGAAGCTGGAGATACCACACTACCAGATTTAAAGACGTATTATAGGGTAGTTATAATAAAAACAGTCCAGTACTGCTACAAAAATAGACATGTGGACCAATGGAATAGATTAGAGATCCCAGAAATTAATCCACACATATACAACTAACTAGTCTTTGTATATGTGCTGCCGAAGCAAGCACTACTAACTAGTCTTTGACAAATGAGCTAAATCATTCCTTAGAGAAAGGACAGGTTTCTTCAACAAATGGTGTTGGGAAAATGGGATCTCGGCATGCAGTATGAAACAAAGCCCCTACCTCATACCCTATACAAAAATCAACTCACAGTGAATCAGGTATCTAAATCTAGGACCTGAAAACATCAAATTACTAGAGAAAAACATAGGGGAAACATTGTAAGACAGGTGCAGGCAAGGACTTCTTGACTAAGATCCCAGAAGCACAGGCAATAAAGACAAAAATGGACAAATCAGATTACATCAGGCTAAGAAGTTTCTGCACAGCAAAGGAAACACTGAACAAATTAAAGAGGCAACAGATAGAATGCGAGAAAATATTTGCAAGCTACACATCTGATAATGCATTAATATCCAGGATGTATAAGGAGATCAAGAAACTCAGCAAAAACAAACCAAACAATCCAGTTAACAAATGGATTAAATCTACTAATAGGCATTTTTTGGAGGATGGAATACAAATGGCCAGTAGACATATAAAAAGATATTCAGAATCACTAGAAATCATGGAAATGCAAATAAAAAACACAATGAAATTTCACCTCACCCCAGTTAGAATGGCTATCACACAAAATTAATAAATTCTGTCGAGGATGTGAAGAAAAGGTACCCTAATACATGGTTGGTGGGAAGGTAAACTAGTACAACCATTATGGAAGACAGAATGGAGATTTCTCAGAAATCTGAAAATAGATCTGCCATATGACCGAGCCATGCCAGTACTGGGAATTTATACAAAGGAAATGAAATTAGCATATGAAATAGTGACTGTACCCCATGTTGGTAATAGCTAAACTCACAATAGCTAAGATATGTAATCTATCTATCAACTGATGACTGAATGAAGAAACTGAATGAAGAAAATGATGGAATACTACTTATCTATAGAAAAGAATGAAATCCTATCTTTTGCAACAAAATGGATGAAATTCGAGACCCTTATGTTCAGTGAAATAAGCCTGTCCCCAAAAGACAAATATCATGATTTTCCTGATTTGTAGTAACTAGTATACAAAGTAAAAAAAAAAAAAAATACTGCAAATGAGAGAAATTGATATTTTGAGATCTGATCATTGTTTATAATCAATGTGGGAGACCCAGAGGAAGCTCCTGGCACCTGACTTTGGATTGTTCCAGCCTGGGCTGTTGCAGCCATCTGGAGAGTGAACCAGCGGATGGAAGATCGATCTCTCTCCATCTGTCTCTGTATCTCTATGTGTGTGTGTGTGTGTGTTTGTGTGTGTGTTTGTCTGTCTGTCTATCTGTCTCTGTCTCTCCTCCTCTCTCTGTAACTCAGACTTTCAAATAAATCAATTAAATAAATCTTTAAAAAATGAAAAAAAAAACTAATAAGATTGTGTTAAGCTAGGAAGCTTCTGCACAGCAAAGGGAACAATTAACCAAGTAAGTAGGGAACCAATAAAATGGGAGAAAATATTTGCAATTATGCATCTGATAAAAAATTAATGAGGGGGTCATACATTGTGGCACCATGGGTTAAAGCCTTGGCCTGCAGTGCTGGCATCCCATATGGACATCCGTTCAAGTCCCAGATGCTCCACTTCTGATCCAGCTCCCTGCTAATGGCCTGAGGAAGCAGTAGAAGATGGCCCAAGTGGTTAGTCCTCTGTACTCACTTTTAGACCCAGAAGAAGCTCCTGGCTCGTGGCTTTGGATTAGCTCAGCTCTGGCCACTGCAGCCATTTCGGGAGTGAACAAGCAGATGGAAGAACTTTCTCTCTCTCTCTCTCTCTCTCTCTCTCTCTCTGTAAATCTCTCAAATAGATAAAATGAATCTTTAAAAAAAGATTGCTACCTGAAAAAGAGAAAAGAATGAGGAAAGTAGACATGATGATAGTCAAGATTTCTTTTTTAAACTTTTATTTAATGAATATAAATTTCCAAAGTACAGCTTATGCATTACAATGGCTTCCCCCCCATAACGTCCCTCCCACCCGCAACCCTCTCCTTTCCCACTCCCTCTCCCCTTCCATTCACATCAAGATTCATTTTCCATTTCTCTTATATACAGAAGATCAGTTTAGCATACATTAAGTAAAGATTTCAACAGTTTGCTCCCACACAGAAACATAAAGTGAAAAATACTGTTTGAGTACTAGTTATAGCATTAAATCTCAATGTACGGCACACTAAGGACAAAGATCCTACATGAGGAGTAAGTGCACAGTGACTCCTGTTGTTGACTTAACAATTTGACACTCTTGTTTATGACATCAGTAATCACCCTAGGCTCTTGTCATGAGCTGCCAAGGCTATGGAAGCCCCCTGAGTTCACTGACTCTGATCATATTTAGACAAGGCCATGGTCAAAGTGGAAGTTCTCTCCTCCCTTCAGAGAAAGGTACCTCCTTCTTTGATGACCCATTCTTTCCACTGGGATCTCACTCGTGGAGATCTTTCATTTAGTTTTTTTTTTTTTTTTCCCCAGAGTGTCTTGGCTTTCCATGCCTGAAATACTCTCATGGGCTTTTCAGCCGGATCCGCATGCCTTAAGGGCTGATTCTGAGGCCAGAGTGCTGTTTAGGACATCTGCCATTCTATGGGTCTGTGTGTATCTCACTTCCCATGTTGGATCATTCTCTCCCTTTTTTATTCTATCAGCTAGTATTTGCAGCCACTATTCTTGTTTATGTGATCCCTTTGACTCTTAGTCCTATCATTATGATCAATTATGAACAGAAATTGATCACTGGGACTAGTGAGATGGCATTGGTACATGCCACCTTGATGGGATTGAATTGGAATCCCCTGGTATGTTTCTAACTCTACCATTTGAGGTAAGTCATCTTGAGCATTTCCCAAATTGCACATCTCTTCCCTCTCCTATTCCCACTCTTATATTTAACAGCGATCACTTTTCAGTTAAGTTTCAGCACTTACATAATCAGAATTTTTCATTTAAAAATAGTATATGGTCTTAGTAGTAATTTTCAACAAGCTACAAGAGCAGCAAAATGTACATGAGAAAAAATAATTTCCACATTGTTAAGCTATTTTGAATATCAACTTGGGCAAGAACTTCAGGGCTGTGTTTCACATGATTTTTCAAGGCAAGAAAGTCTTTGGCTTAAACTTAAAATCAAACTCCTGGAATGGATATCACTATATAGAAGAACTCCATTACAGATTAGATCTTAGTGAACTTGTAATTCAGTAAATATTAATATTCCTAAATGTCTCTATATGAAATGCCTGATGTTTGTATACCTTAAATAAATAAAACGTTTCTAAGTAAAAAAAAAAAATCTACCAGTTCTGGACACTGATCCAGGGAGGGCTGGAGTCCACAGTGACACCTAAAATTGATTAATTATGGGATGTACTCTATCGAATACTATACAGCAGTCAAAAACAATGAAACCCGGTCATTTGCAACAAGATGGAGGAATTTGGAAAACATCATGCTGAGTGAATTAAGCCAGTCCCAAAGGGACAAATATCATATGTTCTCCCTGATCGGCGACAACTAACTGAGCACCAAAGGGGAAACTTGTTGAAGTGAAATGGACGCTATGAGAAACAGTGACTTGATCAGCTCTTGTCCTGATGGTTGATGTACAATGTAATACTTTATCCATTTTAGTATTTTTTTTTGTTCTAGTACCATTGGTTGAACTCTGTAATTAATACACAATTATCCTTAGGTGTTTAAATTTTAACTGAAAAGTGATCCCTGTTAGGAATTTGGAAAACATTATGCTGAGTGAAATAAGCCAATTCCAAAGGGACAAATACCACTTGTTTTCCTTGATAGGTGACAACTAACTGAGCACCAAAAAGGAAACCTGTTAAAGTGAAATGAACACTATGAGAAACGGTGACTTGATCAGCCCTCACCCTGACTGTTGATGAGCAACTTGATATGTTATCCCTCTTAGTATTTTTTTCGTTTGTTCTACTTAATACTTTTGGTTGAATACTGTAATCAGTACACAATTCTTCTTAAGTGCTGAAACTTAACTGAAAAGTGATAGTCAAGATTTTAAAAAAAAAGAATATCAGAATATTTAAGGAGCTCAAATACTCCACAAAACAAACAGTTCAGTTAAGAAATGGGCAAAGGATGTAAACACATTTTTCATAGGATGAAATATGAATGGCCAATGATCACTTAAAAATGTTCAGGAGCACTATCTTTTAGGGAAATGCAATTGACAACCACAATGAGATATCACTTCACAAAAGCCTGGCTTTCATCTACAAATTAAAAAATAAATGCTGGTGAGGCTATGGAGAAAACAATACCCTAATACACAATTTGTGGGAATAGAAACTGGTACAACTATTTTGGAAGACAGTGTTGAGAAACCTCAGGAAACTAAAAATAGATCTACCACAAAACCCAACCATCCCACTCCAGCAAATATATACACAAAGGAAATGAAATCAGCATATTAGATAGTTACCTGCACTTCCACGTTTATAGCAAATCAATTAACAATAATTAAGACATGGAATCACTGTAGATGTCCATCCACTGAAGACTGTACAAAAAAAAAGTGGGACACATGATGCAATATTTGTTGGCCATAAAAAAGAATGACATTAGCATCAAAATGAATAGAGCTGGAGATCATTATGCTAAGTGAAATAAGCCAATCTAAAAAGACAAATATCACATATGTCCTCATATTTGTCATAGTTATATAGAGTATAAAAATTTTGAGGATGTCATATCAATTGATATAAGTATCATTAAACACGTCCAAAATTATAAATAGCACTTTACTGAATCATACCCTTTAAATGTTCAAAAAGAAATGGAGAGGCAGGGAATAGTGAGGACTCTTGCAATACTAGTAATATTTTGTTATTAATTTGAGCATTGCATTTGAGTGTGACCAAAAAAAATCATTTGTTCATTTGTGTGTAATTCTTTGTATGTATACTGTATTGCATCAAAATTTTAAAACATTGTAATTAATTAATTTCAATTATTTGTGAGCCAGGGTAATCTCCCAATTCCCCTTTGTTGGTTCATACATCCATTTATCTGCAGTATCTTGGGCTGTGGGCTGTTTTTTGCATTTTTTGCAATTGTTTGCATTTCTAATCTCTCAAGGATATCTGTCCTTTCATTAACTGATATCCAGCTTTGTGTGTACATATGTGTGTGTGTGTTCATGCATGTGTGTTTAGTGGTTATTTCATTTATCTCTTGAACTAGAGTTCAAAAGTATTGTTAAGAATATTGAAGGAAGTAATGAATTATATATAATGTTCAATATGTAAAAATCATCAGAACAAAATCAGATTTTTCATTCATTCATATGTAGTACATTATTCTTATTTATGAATATTGAGTAGGATTATTTTCACAAGAAACTAATCAAAAATTAAAAGTATTGTTACACATGTTTTGAAAGGACATTTTATCCCTTGGGCTGCTTTTTAATCTGTATTTCTTCAATGGCCTTAATTTTTCTCACGTGTATTTGTGGTTAAAAAATATTCTCATCATTCATGATATCATTAGAAAGATAATCTGGTATGTTTGCAATAGGATTCCTGATTTGAGTTTTTTTATTCAATAAATTTATATTTATTTAGGAAATTATTTCTAAAAGGACATTTTATCTACCAGGGATGTAGTGGGACAGTTTCTTGTAGTTAGAGATACTGTAATTCAGATCTCAGCCTAACAATCTGTTTACAGATTTTAGAGAAGTTTCCTAACCTCTCTGTAACTCAATTAACTTATTTGTGAATTTCAGTTAGCAAAATACATCCATCTCAAAGTTTTCAAGATTGAGTGAGAGAGCTATACACAGGGCAGTTATTCCAGCATTGTAGCTATTTCATGTATTGATCAAAATGTTTACAATGTTTAACTCTTCTAATGGTTTATTTTTATTATATGTGCATTTCAATCCTCTTGAGTGAATTTTTCATTTAGCTTATTGAATTTCTTGGTTGGGTTGAGTTCTATGTAAATCATCAGTAACTGTGAAAATAAAAAAAAATATAATCCCAATTTCAACTCCACTAGCTTAAATATCTCTTGTATATCAATAATAGACATTCCTGCTCTTTCCCATTTTACCATGATGATCGTATTGGACACTTTTGAATAAAAATGAATAATAAAATCACAATATAATAGTTCGAAAGGTTCATATCCTGTTGTCATTATACTGCTGATTCTATTCTTAGGAAAATGATGACTATCAGCAAATGCTCCTTTTGTGACTCCATAGCAACTATGCTGGAAAAATGAAATCTTTAGGAAGTAATTATTGCTATTATGACATACATGTAGATAAAATTAGCAGTCTGAATTTTCAGAGAATGGCACAGAATCGTGTGATAAAATAGCCATTTAAAGCATTTTGACAATATAAGCCCTAAATTTAAAATTCTTTGAGCTTTTTGATTTCTGAAATTACTAAGAAGATTTATATGTAGGTATAAAATAAGTTAATAAATAGCTAAGTTGACATTTTAAAAGCGATAGAATTACTTTAAACAGAAATAATGTTATTTAGTTGAATGTGAAATATTTGGATAATTAAAATTCATGATAAAAAAGTCCAAATTCACTTGACTAATCCTCTGCCTGCGGCACTGGCACCCTGGGTTCTAGTCCCAGTTGGGGTGCTGGATTCTGTCCCAGTAGCTCCTCTTCCAGTCCAGCTCTCTGCTATGGCGCGGGAAGGCAGTGGAGGATGGCTCAAGTGCTTGGGCCCTGCACCCACATGGGAGACCAGGAGGAAGCACCTAGCTCCTGGCTTCAGATGGGTGCAGAGCGCCGGCCATAGCAGCCATCTGGAGGGTGAACCAATGGAAAAAAGGAAGACCTTTTTCTCTGTCTCTCTCTCTCTCACTGTCTAACTCTGCCTGTCAAAAATAAAATAAAATAAAATAAAATAGTCCAAACTCTTTTGTAGTTACATAGCTATGAAAAATAAGTCAAGTAATGAATGTTCAAGGGACCACTGTTGGGAAGAATGAACTAACATTTGACTAAATAATCAAAATATTTGTTTTGTATACCAACTAAATGAAAAGATATTTATTCCAATTACAACTGTCATTCAATAAAAATACATTCATTGGTTTAGCAAATTCTATTTGATAAGGTAAATAAAGATCAAGGAAATAAATATATTAACCCTAGACCAGCAGTCCAAACAAGAAAGAAAAGGGTAAGGAGAAGTTTATTAACGTTAAAAATGAATATGATGGCAATCCCTATCAATAGCTCAACATTGCTTCTGTTAAATATATCATAGATAGGACAATATTAAAGTAAAATCCTGATGGCTCACACTCCGATTTCTAGAATGTTGCACAGCATTTTATGGGACAATTATAAGAAAAATCAATAAGCCCTACTACAATCTATAATTATGATGATAAAGCAAGTTGACAACATACTCTTCAGCAAAATTTTTCATATATTTAGGACAATATACATGTATCCTTTCTTTGATATGCTCATATGCTTTACCTATTTCCTTATTGAACCTTTGTATTTTCTTTATGAAGTTTTAAGAGTTATAAGTGCTATGACAATTTTCATGTGTTACATTATTTAAAGTTTATAACTCATAATTGCAATTTGGATATTTATGTAAATGTTAAGCTCACTAACTGCAATATTTATTATATTATAAATTGTTATTCCATTACTTACTTAATCTGACATACTTTAAGAATTTGTATGAGTTATAACTACTTTCTAACTTATAACATTAGGGTTTTTTGAACTATAATTTTTAGAAGCACATCTTAAATTTTATGATGGATAAACTAAAAATCTAGGATTTTTCCCAGATGATTCTAAAAATTGAGGCTTCAGGGCAAACTTGAGAGATAGGCAAATAGAAATCACCACTCTTGGGATAAGCTTATATGAAACAGAACCTGCTGAAGCCATAAACTGGCAGAACAAATGGGAATTTGGATTGATGACCAAGGCTGAGTGTGGACTAATTTTGAGAATAAGAAACTGAAGAGAATGCAAATTTAAGAGGATACCACACTTTTGTCTTATGGGACCTTACTTCTTATGTTGAAAAGTCAAGAAAAATCCCATTTTGGCTCTAACAGGTAGATGGAAAAGGAATCATTGTATAATATGCCCAGAGATTTCTCTATGAAAAAAAAAAAAAAAAAAAACCAGAAAAACTATGGGGGCTGGCGCTGTGGCGCAGCAGGTTAAAGCCCTGGCCTGAAGCACCAGCATCACGTATGGGCGCTGGTTCAATACCCAGCTGCTCCACTTCTGATCCAGCTATCTGCTATGGCCTGGGAAAGCAGTAGAAGACGCCCCAAGTCCTTGAGCCTCTGCACCTGCATGGGAGACTTGGAAAAAGCTCCTGGCTCCTGGCTTCGGATTGGCACAGCTCCGGCTGTTGCGGCCAATTGGGGAGTGAACTAGTGGATGGAGGACCTTTCTCTCTCTCTCTCTCTGCCTCTCCTCTCTCTGTGTAACTCTAACTTTCAAATAAATAAATCCAAATCTTTAAAAAAGAAGAAAGAAAAACTATATCAGAGCCTTATCTTAATTTTAAGAAGGACATCTATGCAACTATAGCTCTGACATTTTCTGACTCACCCAAAGTGAGAACACTTGTGACATTGTCCATCCAGGAACACAAATTATAATAGACTGAGATTTCATTGAGCCATTGTAAATGCTCTCTTTTCCCATGTTTAAAAGCAGATTAACAGAGATCCAATACAGCAGCAGTAGACTTCTCTTGGAAGAACTTCAAGACATAGACTCTACTTGAGAAGGAACACATAGGTGAGCCATAGTCAAAATGAGATACTAGGGAAAGTTTAAGTTTCTGGTACCTACAACTACAGCAAACATTAAATACCACCTCTTGACTTTTGTCCAGATTAATATATACCCTCACACTATGGGATGCCTTACCTCAAATCTCAATACCCAACATAAAAGATATTGCTTTCACTGAAGGAAAAAATCTAAAGCACACAGAAAGGCAGGAAAAATTAAAATCTGAAGAGAGAAAGCAAACCTCAGAGCTAGATTCAAGTATGATCCAGAGTTTTCTAGAAAATCTGGAAGGGAAAGAAAAAGTAGGACACTGGCATATAGCTATTGCACATTTTTAACAACTCTAAAACTCTTTTCCCTTCAGTTCCTAATAATAGGTATTATTCATGTTTGAACAAAAAATGAGACATGCTAAAATGGACAAAGCAATCATAAGAAACAAAATTAGCATCAGTGTAGCATTCTGATGCACATAGGATTGATCTGACATGGCACTTAAAATCACTTTAATTAATATACTGCTACTAGAAAAACATAAAAGATTTGAAAGTGTCTGTATCAAATAAGTAGAAATTATATGAATCAAAAGGAAATGGTAAATATCAAAGATTGAAGAACGCCCATGATTAAATCATCATTGAGCCAGATATCTCCAAGGAAAGAGTCAGTGAGAAACAGTGACTTGATCAGCCCTTGTCCTGACTGTTGATGTACAATGTAATACTTTATGCATTTTAGTATTTTTTTTTGTTCTAGTACTATTGGTTGAACTCTGTAATTAACACACAATTATTCTTAGGTGTTCAAATTTTAACTGAAAAGTGACCCCATAAGAATGGGAATAAGAGAGGGAAGAGATGTACAATTTGGGACATGCTCAATCGGACTTGCCCCAAATGGTGGAGTTAGAAACGTGCCAGGGGATTCCAATACAATCCCATCAAGGTGGCATGTACCAATGCCATCTCACTAGTCAAAGTGATCAATTTCAGTTCACAATTGATCACACTGATAGGTCTAAGAGTCAAAGGGATCACACAAACAAGACTAGTGTCTGCTAATACTAACTGATAGAATAAAAAAGGGAGAGAACAATCCATCATGGGAAGCGTGATACACAGCAGACTCATAGAATGGCAGATGTCCTAAACAGCGCTCTGGCCTCCGAATCAGCCCTTAAGGCATTCAGATCTGGCTGAAGAGCCCATGAGAGTATTTTAGGCATGGAAAGCCAAGACACTCTGGCAAATAAATAAATAAATAAATAAGAGATCTCTGCGAGTGAGATCCCAGTGGAAAGGATAGGGCAGAAGGAGGTACCTTTCTCTGAAGGGAGGAGAGAACTTCCACTTTGACTATGACCCTGTCTGAATAAGATCGAAGTCAGCAAACTCAAAAGGCTTCCATAGCCTTGGCAACTCATGACTAGAGCCTAGGGAGATTACTGATGCCATAAACAAGAGTGTCAAATTGTTAAGTCAACAACAGGAGTCACTGTGTACTTACTTCTCATGTGGGATCTCTGTCCTTAATGTGTTGTCCAATGTGATTTAATGCTATAACTAGTACTCAAACAGTATTTTACCCTTTGTGTTTCTGTGTGGGTGCAAACTGATGAAATCTTTACTTAATATATACTAAATCAATCTTCTGTATATAAAGATAATTGAAAATGAATCTTGATGTGAATGGAATGGGAGAGGGAGCGGGAGATGGGAGGGGTGCAAGTGGAAGGGAAATTATGGAGGGGGAGCCATTGTAATCCATAAACTGTACTTTGGAAATTTATATTTACTAAGTAAAAGGTAAAAAAAAAAAGGTATAGAAAAGTAAATCCCAAACTTAAACACAGAAAAATGAATGAGAAAAAATATCCAGCTTCTTTTTTTTTTTTTTTTTTTTTTTGACAGGCAGAGTGGACAGTGAGAGAGAGAAACAGAGAGAAAGGTCTTCCTTTGTCGTTGGTTCACCCTCCAATGGCCGCCGCGGCCGGCGCGCTGCGGCCAGTGCACCGAGCTGATTCGATGGCAGGAGCCAGGAGCCAGGAGCCAGGTGCTTTTCCTAGTCTCCCATGGGGTGCAGGGCCCAAGCACCTGGGCCATCCTCCACTGCACTCCCTGGCCACAGCAGAGGGCTGGCCTGGAAGAGGGGCAACCGGGACAGAATCTGGTGCCCCGACAGGGACTAGAATCCGGTGTGCCGGCGCCGCTAGGCGGAGGATTAGCCTAGTGAGCCACGGCGCTGGCCTTGGCTTTCTTTCACTTGAATCAGAATAGTTTCAGAGCAGAGGCACATTACCAGGTGCCATTTATCAAGTGCATTTAAGAACAAATATATCATGATGTTATAACATGATAGTTGGATTATAATATAACAGTTGGATTATCCCCACATAATAGGGATAACATAGTAGTTGAGGAAAACAATAGACAGATGGAAATGCTGGGAAGGAAGAGGTTGGAGAAAGAGATACCTGGGGGGAATAAGAATATTGTAAATCTCCTGTATATTCCTGGGAATCAAATCAGAAAACATGTATATTTCCATCAAGCTATATGGATAATCAAAAAAAATTTCAAGCGATCTTGAATTTTCAACTTCTGCTAAAAATCAGTGTCTCTGCAAGTAGAAAGTGAGAGCTAAGGCATATTTGTAAACTGCTTGCAAACCATTGAAAGGTTACTTCAACACAAAGACAGTCTACAAATGCTGCAAGAGTTTTATTTGTTTGGTTTAGTTTGGTTTTGTTCTAGTTCTTTAGGGAAATCTGTGTCAAGTCACTAGCTGACAAATAAACTAAGAAAATAAAGACTTCAATGATTTCACATAACAAGAAATTCATACTCTACATAATTATTTGAGAAAATTCAATTTTCTAGCAAGCAAGAATATTTCAAACCAATAAGGAAATGAATTTAAGGAAGTATGGAAAATCTACAAATATGTAGAACTTACAAGACGCATTCTTAAAAAACTAGTGGGTCATAGAACAAGTCAGAAGGAAAATTAGAAAATAATAAAATTAAAACAAAGACACAACATGACAAAATTTACAAGGTATGGCAACAGCTGTGTAAAGAGTAAATTTAAACTCTAAATGCTCATATTAAAGAAGAAAAAAGGAAAATTCCCAAAGCCTGAAGTTCAGATCTTTATAAAGAACAGAATCACATAAAGAAGAAAAATAAAAAATATTTTTTTATTTTTACCCTAGCTGATCTAAAGATAACTTTATCTAAAGTAATGATATTAACAATGCATTGATTATTGTACATAAGCAAGTGAAAGAAAAAATACAACGATGTCATAAAAAAGAGGAAGAAGAGATTGGGAACATTCATTTGTGATTTTACTGCACTGAATGCAAAATGATTTAGTGTTATTTAAAGGTGAATGCATATTAGCTTAAATGTACAATGAAAGCTGGCATTTTGCCTCCTGTTTAAGATGCTTCTTGAGATGCCAGACTCCCATATTGGAGTGCCTGGGTTCGATATGCACTTCGCTTCTGACTCCAGATTACAGCTGATGTGAAACCTAGGAGAGAGTGTTGATGGATCAAGCAGTTGAGTTCCTGCCACCAATGGTTCTCAGTTTCATCACCAGCAGGGTTCCTTGCAAACATTTAAGGAGTTAAACAATGGCTAACACACATACTCTCTCAGATATATATATATATATATATATATATATATATATATATATATGTATATATATAGTGCAAGCAGTTGGGTAACTAAAAATTAATGCCAATCTAATGGAGGGGTATTCTATGCTAATGGATTAGAAAAGTCAATATTTTTTAAATGTCAATTGTTCTTAACTTAATATATAAAAGATTTCATGTAATACCAATCAAAATCCCTGCAGTTCATCTTGTAAGAATAATCATAAGATTTTTATGTAAAAACAAAGATCAAGGCTAGACAACAAAATACTAAAGCAGAGTTGGAGAACTGAATCTTCTTGACTTCAAGACTTATAATAAAACCACAGAAATCAGTTGATCATTGTTGTAATGAAATAACAGACATATAGATGAATAGAACAGAACAGATAGCCCTGACAAAAATCATATAATTGCAAATAATTTTTTACACAAAACAGAGATAATTCAATAGAAAAAACAGTCTTTTTTTTACAATGATGACACAGTTTCAGTCTATTTTACAATCATAAACTTAATCCTCCACTAAGTAAAAAATTCAAAAAATAGTAAGAAGAATAAAACACTGTTTCTCAACAGTAGACAAAAGCCATAAACAATAATCAACTCTCAAAATGTCAACTTTTCTCATATACAATACATTTTTCTATGCTATTAGTTATCACAATTCAGGGAAAACATATGGTATTTGTCTTTTGGGACTGGCTTATCTCAATAAGTAAAATGGCTCCAGTTGCATCCCTATTGTTGTAAATGATAATATTTTGATCTTTTTTATGGCTGAGTCATATTCCACAGTGTATATATACCACATTTTCTTTATATATTCATTGATTTAAAGACATATGAGTTGATTTCAACTCTTAGCTATTGTAGATTGAGCTGTAATAAACACGGGTACAAATAATACTTTAATATGCTGATTTCATTTTGTTTGGGTAAATTCCCAAGAGTGGACTGGCTAGATGATATGGTAGATGCATTTTTAGACTTCTGAGAAATATCCTTACACTCTTCCACAATGGCTGTACTAGTTTAAATTCCCACTAACAGTGTATTAGGATACCTTTTTCCCCCACATCCTCACCAGCTTTTATTTTTTTGATTTCTGCACGAGAGCCATTGTAATTAGGGTAAGGTGAAACCTAATTGCAGTTTTTATTTACATTTCCTTTATGGCTAGTGATCTTAAGCATTTTTCCAGTTTTCTGTTGGCAATTTTAATTTCTTCTTTTAAAAAAATGCCTGTTCAAGTCTGTTGCCCATTTCTTATCTGAGTTGTTTGTTTTGTTGTTGTTGAGTTTCTTGAGCTGTTTCTTGATGCTGGATATTAATCCTAAGTTAGCTGCATAGTTTGCAAATATTTCCCCCCATTCTGCTGACTGCCTCTTCAATTTGCTGTTTCTTTTGCAGTGCAGAAGCTTCTCAGCTTAATGCAATCCCATTTGTCAATTTTAGCTTTGATTGCCTGTGCTTCTGGGGTCTTTTCCAAAATGTCTTTGCCTATGCCAATGTCTTACAGAGTTTCCCCCTTGTTTTCCTCTAAGAATTTGATGGTATCAGGTTTAGATTTAGATCCGTGATCCATTTTGAGTTGACTTTTATATAAAGTGTAAGATAGGGGTCTTTTTTCACACTTATACTTGGGGAGATCCAATTTTCCCAGCACCAGCTTTTGAAGAGACTATCTTCCTCCAGGTATTGATTTCAGTTCATTGTCAAAGATAAGTTGGTTGTACATGCATGGATTGATTTCTGGAGTTTCTATTCTGTTCCATTGGTTTATACATCAGTTTTTGTGCTAGTACCAGACTGTTTTGATTATAACTGCCTTATAGAATGTCTTGGAATCTGGTATTGTGATGCCTCCTGCTTTGTTTTTGTTTGACGTTGCTTCAGTTATTTGGCATCTCTTACAATTCCATATGAATTTTAGCAGTTTTTTCTAGATCTAAGTAGTTTGGAAATTTTGATGATATTACACAAAATTAGTAGGGGGAGAAATAATTAAAATTACAGAAGAAGTAATATTGAAACAAAAAAGCAATACAAATAACTAATGAAGTAACAAGCCATTTTTTAAATTTATTTGACAGGTAGAGTTACAGACAGTGAGAGAGACAGAGAGAAAAATCCTCCATCCGATGGTTCACTCCCCAAATGGCTGCAATGGCCAGAACTATGCCACTCTGAAGCCAGGAGCCAGGTGCCTCCTCCTGGTCTCCCATGTGGGTGCAGGGGCCCAAGCACTTGGGCCATCCTCCACTGCCCTCCCGGGCCACAGCAGAGAGCTGGACTGGAAGAGGAGCAACCGTGACTAGAACCCTGCACCCATATGGGATGCCAGCGCTGCAGGCAGAGATTAAGCTAGTGCGCCACTGTGCCTGCCCCATGAGCCATTTTTTTAAAAAAAACCAACACAATTAATACACCATTGATCCTACTAAACAAAAAAAAAAAAAAAAAGAGGGTGAAGATTCAAATCAATAAAATCAGGAATGAAAAAGGAGATGTAATAATGGATGCCATAGAAATAAAAAGACTCAGGAATTACTGCAAAGGGCTATATGCCAACAAATTACAAAGTCTAGAAGAAATGGATAGAATCCTGGACACATACAATCTACCAAGATTGAGTCTTCAAGACATAGAAAACCTAACCAACCAATAAACAAGACAAAGATTGAATCAGAAATAAAGACCCTCCCAATGTAAAGAAGCCCAGGACTGGATGGTTTCACTGCTGAATTCTAATAGACTTTTAATGAAGAACTAATTCCAATTCTTCTCAAACTATTCCAAACAATTGAAAGGGAGAAAATCCTCCCAAACTCTTTCTATTGGGCCAGGATCATCTTAATTCCAAAACCAGATAAAGATACAATAAAGACAACTATATACCAATATCCCTGATGAATAGAGATGTAAAATCCCACAACAAAATTCTGGGTGATCAAATCCAACAACGTATCAGAAAGATCACTGACCTTAAGTGGGAATTATTCTTGGTATGCAGGGATGATTTCACTTACACAGATCATCACAACAACAATCCAAGGAATAAAAAACATATGATTATTTCAATAGATGCAGAGAAAGCATTTGATAAAATACAACATTCTTTCATGATAAAATGTCTTAAGCAAATTGGATATAGAAGAAAACACTGGCTTTTTTTTAATAGTAATGCTGTAAAAATGTATTTATGTGCAAAAAAAGAATGAAACACACACTTTAGCTCTTCCCCAAAATGAATGCAAAATGTTCACACTTCAGTATAAATCCATCATATACTAAATGCATGTGTATCATTTGTTCAGCTTTTAATTGATAATCTGTTGAAATAATCAATGTATTTTTTCTCCCCATTTCAATTGTTACATTTATATGGTATTTTCTTCATATCTACTAGTGTAAAACTTTTTCAGTTTTAAATATATTATAGTTTTATTTCACAATCTCATAAATATTAATAAACTCTCAAGGACAATTTGTAAAGAATTTTTAAGAGACAATATCCACCATTGAGAGACTGGAGGGAGTATTTTGTAATTACAAATCAATATTAATGCTGGTGAATTTTATCATTAATTAACAAGTTACTTAACATTGTGCTTCAATCAACTCATCTTTAAAAATATATTTAGTGATATACTTGCTTCATAATAATATCTACCTCATAAGTTTGCTTTTAGTTTAAATTAGTAGACAATAGAAAGAACCTAGAAAAGTACTTGTTATGTAGCAATCACTGGAAAGTATATAAATAAAAAGGAAATGTTGTAAATACAATAGAAAGAAGGTGACAGATGGAATTATATTACAGAGCAGGCAATAAGTGACAGACTCTGAAGTTCTGGTGGAGGATGGATGTCTTCTTGTGAAAGATAATAAAATACAAAGAATTTGGATTACATGATGAGAATGTAGAAACATTTTATGACTGCAGGTAGGAAATCAGATGAGGAAGTTTGGCTGCAAAAATAGATACAGGAAATAGTTTCTGGTAAAAGATGTTAGGAGAGTGCAGAGGCTTAAAATAGCGGCTGTGGAGAATAAGAAATACCCAAGCTCCAGAGTTTCTCACAGTGTTGCCTCGCGATTAAGAACAGACAATAGGATGGATTTCCAATTCTTCACTCTGCTTTAATAAGATCTCATACCCTTGGGCAGATAACTTTGCAAAGCCCTCCCATGATGTGTGGTACCTAATACCTTGCCCCATTAATATTGAGCCTACCTGGTGATGTCATGTTGCTTTGGTTAATGAAATGTTTGGAAATGTAAGGCAAGGAAGCAGTCTGGCTGCCCACTGGCTTGGTTGTTAAATTACTTCCTTTCACTATAAGAAGAACAAGACTTAAGCAATCACTAATCCGAGGAGGATGAACCCTGCAGAGCACCTCTGAATTCAACTGAGAGCCTGAAGCCAGATTTAGCTGCTGCACTGTGAGAAGCAGACCCAGCCACCCTACAGCTGAGCCCACACATGGAACAGCGAAATCACAGTCAACTTGAAAACTTGTAAATCTTAAAAATGAGTAATTATGAAACAACTGTGCTTTAAGGTGGTTTCTTAGGCCGGATTATGGCAGCAATAACTAGTATTTTATTCAACAGTGTTTATGAGACATAGTGTGGGAAAGAAAATAGAATGAGAAAACATTAATGAAGTGATTTGAGTTTGCAATTTTATTGAATGAGGGACATTGAGTAAACTGGGAAGAGAACTATTAAAATCATAAATAATTCTCTTTACATTTTAACACAAGAAAAGTTTCCTGTTCTGTCAATTTTCACTGAATTATCTTATCCAAAGGAAAATATATAACTTCATAATTTTAAAAATTAATTGACATAAATTAACCCATATATATCTTTCAGAATTGCTGTTGTGATACTTGAATCTGACAATGGCATTATTAATGAACATCTTTGAAGTATCAAATTGATTTAAGTTAACATCTATAAACTGCACTGCATGCCACTCCTTTAATTTGGACATTCTGACACAATTTATGTTACTGTCCTACTGAACGCTATTGACTTTTACTTTTGCTGTTCATTCTCCATGGCAAAGCATTACCCATATAAACACACACACACACACACACACACACACACACTGAAGCTCTTAATTCAAATATTACCAACTTACTGAACACATAGAGCCAGGATATATTAGTGTGGTCATACTTTTTACATGTAAGAATGAAACTGACATTTTATGACTTGATTATTGTCTATAGCTCTTGTCTGTATTTGTGTGAAAAAGTGGTCTTTCTGCTTTTTGTTTGTTGAATCAAACAATGATTAATGGTTTATTAAGTCTGTGATTATAAATTGAAATATATAATTGCAGAAAGAAAAGAAAAAAACTAAGAAAAGAAGGAGGATGAATTGAGGGAAGGGAGTGTGGTTGTTTTCTTTTTTTTTAACTTTTATTTAATGAATATAAATTTCCAAAGTACAGTTTATGGATTACAATGGCTTCCCCCCCATAACGTCCCTCCCATCCGCAACCCTCCCCTTTCCCACTCCCTCTCCCCTTCCATTCACATCAAGATTCATTTTCAATTCTCTTTATATACAGAAGATCAGTTTAGCATATATGAAGTAAAGATTTCAACAGTTTGCACCCACATAGAAACACAAAGTGAAAAATACTGTTTGAGTACTAGTTATAGCATTAAATCACAATGTACAGCACATTAAGGACAGAGATCCTACATGAGGAGTAAGTGCACAGTGACTCCTGTTGTTGACTTAACAAATTGACACTCTTGTTTATGGCATCAGTAATCACCCCAGGCTCTTGTCATGAGTCGCCAAGGCTATGGAAGCCCCTTGAGTTCACCGACTCTGATCATATTTAGACAAGGCGTAGTCAGAGTGGTTGTTTTCTTAAAGTTGTGTCTATGAAATGGATACAACATGAAATCTGTTCTCCTTTTATGAATATTTTTTAAAATGGAAAATGCATATTATGAAAAAACATGCATGAATTTAAAAATATTGCCATAAAATAAATGTTTTGCTTTCGAATAAAAAATGATGATTTTTTTCCTAATTGTTTCATAAACATTCACAGCCTTAAACTCTCTGAGTGCTCCTTCATTCATTATGCAGGCATATCTATAAGACTTTCTGCTGCTTTATGACAAACTTGTGCACAGAAGGTTAATGCTGGCCCAACTGGGGGCATGCGGATGCTTCTTCATCTCTGGAACCAGCATCTCCAATCTTGTTGATCATATCTATGCTGGACTCTTTGTTAAAATCTTTATTTTCACACTGCAGGCAGTCTGATAAATACCACTAATGTGCACTCTTATGTGAGCATATGAGCGTGTAAGCATCAGTCTACCCATGAAATTGTTTGCTCTTTAAGCATGAGAGTATCTTCTAATTGTCTTTTAATTTATTTTTATTTATTTATTTTATGATTTGAAAGGCAGAGAGACAGGGAGTGAGAGAGAGAAGAAGGGATCTCATCTACTGGTTCACTCTCCAAATGATTGCAATAGCCAGGAGCAGGCAAGGCTGACACCAGAAGCCAGAACTCAATCCAAGTCCTCCACACAGGTGGCAGGGACTCAAGTACTTGAGCCCTTATTTGCTGCCTTTCAGGGCATGCATTAGTAGGGAGCTGGAACAACAAGCAGAGGTGGGACTCCAACCCAGCACTCCGATAGAGGATGCAGACATCCTAATCAATGTCTCAAATGCAAGGCCAAATATGCCCCCTTTCCTAGTCTTTTTGTCCCAAATACTGAGTAAAAGTTAATTTTAAAAATATATACTAAAAATGAAAACAAAAGACTCCAAGAAAATTTATTCTTAATTACCAACAGAACAAATGAAAATTTGAGAATATTGACACATATAAATTTAGAATTATTTCCACTTGATTCTGAGTCTGTAAATTAACCTAACAGAAAATATTGTTTTTTTTTTTTTTTTCTACTTTGCAGTCTTATTGAAAGGTCAGTCTGTGGTCCATTTCAATTTGGAAATAAGTTGGTTTAATATATGTTCTACATTTCTTCCTAAGAAGCAAGAAAGTTTCAGAGAGCAGTGCCTTTGAAAAATGGCAAGAGGTCATGGATAATTGCTATTCTCTTTCTCTCAATCCTTGAGTTTAGGTAGGGACCATTTGACTGAGTCAGCTACTGCATACTGTCCTCTTGTATACTTTTTGGAAGTTGCCTTGTTTAGAGAAATATGTAGACCTCGCCTAGTGTCTGAACCCTTTGGGAAAACCATTTGAACGATCTAGTTCACACTGAATAACTGACAATTCCAAGCCACTGACTCAGGGTAAAGCATATGCTTCAAATTCAAATAAACTCTAGTGTCCTTCAGCTGTCCGAAAACGGCCACCCCAAATGACTGCTTTGTGTATAATTCCCATTTTATTATCTAGTCATATTAAAGAGTTTACAGATTTACATATTGAAGCTTCAGCCTCAGGCTTCAGTGAGTTATTGCTGTGTCATGGCTCATATCCTTTCTTTAATACTGTGTTTCTAGAGACACAACCAATCAAGTCACAAGCTGTATGTCACTGCTGTCACTATTCAAGGGACTCAGAATCCAGGGGTCAGATTTGTTTCTGAAGGACTTCTGCTACATATAGATCCTTAGGGCATCATCAGTCACTGTTCATTTTATAGACTTTTTGTTATAATATTTCAGCATAATTAACAACATTTTCCTGAATCATACTCTTATTGTTTCCTTTTGCTTTTACTGAATGAAACTAAGATCTGGAAGGAGAAAAAATGCAGGATGTATATGATGGAAAAACTGAACAATAAGAGATTTTTATAAAGTTAAATCTTTCTCTTTTTCACACACACACACACACACACACACACCCCGTTTTCAATGACACATTATCATTTCTTTAACCTGTTTTGTGTTTTCAATTAATTCATCACTCTTTTGCTCTGGGAAGCAGAATGCATATATGTTTGGAGGGGAGTGTCTGTGTGTTAAGGGTATGATATGTATAGAAGCCAAAAGTGAAGAGTTCTTAAGAAATTGAGATTACAGAACAGAATGAACTTTGAATATAAATATTCAGGGAATGGTATAATTATACAAATGAAATATTAAAATGAGCAACCAAAAGCAAATATACCCTAATATAGAAAATCAATTTGAACAAATGGCATGTGGAAGAAAGGATCATGTTCACAGTAATGGAGTAGAGGCAAAGAAGTAAAGCCAGCATTCCATTTGGGAGACAGTTCGAGACCCAGCGGCTCCATTTCTGATCCAGCTCCCTGCTAATACATCTGGGAAAGCAGTGAAGAATGATCCAAAGTGCTTGGGGCCCTGAAACCACATGGAAGGTCTGGAAGAAGTTCTAGGTTCCTGGTTCTGTCTGGCACAGCCCTAGCTCTTATGGCTGTTTGGGGAGTAAACTAACAGATGGAAAATCTTTCTAACTCCCTCCCTCCTCTCTCTCTCTCTCTCTCTCTCTCTCTCTCTCTAACTTTGCCTTTCAGACAAATAAAAACAAATCTTTAAAAAAAATGAAGCAAAGAAGTATGTGTCCCTCTTTTTTCCTCCTAGAAAGAAAAAACACAAGAAAACTATAAAAACATGATTACTATTAAACTGCATGGTGAGGCAAGTTTCTCTCTCTCTCTCTCTCTCTCTCTCTCTCTCTCTTTTTCTGTGTAGTATTTCATATATTCACAAGAGAGAATATCTGGAGTGGATTAACAGACCATGTATGGATGTTAAATGAACACCAACACAGGTTTATTTTATACATGTGAAGCAAATCTGTCTCATAACAATTCATTAACCTCTCCTTAATAATGCCAGTAAATACAGATCAGCCTTATGCCTTTATCTATTCTCCTACACAACATTGGTGAAATTGTATCATTTTGATAAGAGAAAACATTTAGTTTGAAAATCAAGTGTGGACAAGCTGTTTCCAGACTTTGCAAGCTTTTTCTATGTAAGCAATCTTTAAAACATTTATTCCAAAGAACTAAAGGCAAATTTATCTCATTTTAAATTTATTTGTTTTCATCTACTCAAAAGGGAGGGGAGGAGAGAGAAGAGAGAGCAAGAGCGTGCGTGTGTGTGCACGCGCGCACGCGCGCGCGCGCGCGCGCGCGCGAGAGAGAGAGAGAGAGAGAGAGAAAGAGAGAGATGGTTCACCTTTTTATTCACCATCAAATGCCTGAAACAGGAAATGGGCTAGACCAGAGCCAGGAGCCTGAAATTCTAACTGAGGCTCTCGCATGGATGTCAGAATCCCAAGCACTTGAACCATCACCTCCTATCTCAAGAATTCATTAGCATGAATACAAACTGGAAATCGAGAAGCCAGTACTCAAACTAGGCACTCCAACAAGGAATGAGGATCACAACCCCCATCTCCTAACTAAGAAAACTTATTGAGATGTTGATACTGAGATGTTGAAGAAACAAGTGTAATGATATACTTGTCTTTTCAACTTTTTAAAAAGTTCATTAGGACTTTTACAAAATGTTATTAACTGGGGGTTTGTGTTGTAGCATAGCAGGGTAAGCTGCTGCCTGTGATGCAGCATCCCATGTGGGCACCTATTAGAGTCCTGCTGCTCCACTTCTGAACCAGCTCCCTGGTAATGTGTCTGAGAAAGCAGCAGATGGCCCAAGTTCTTGGGCCCCTGCCATCCATGTGGGAGATCCAGACGAAGTTCCAGAATCAGCCTGGCCCAGCCCTGGCTATTGTGGCCATTTGGGAGAGTGAACAACTGGTTGGAAGATCTTTCTCTCTTTCTCTCTCTAACTATGCCTTTCAAATAAACAAATAAACAAACAAAAAAGGAATTAAGAATTATTGGCTGAAAATGGTTTTAATATTTCTCAAACAGAAAATTATGGGTACATCTTGTATCACACACAGCAACCACCCAAAACAAGTTCTCTAAAGCTAAAAGAGCAGTAGACAACGGTGGTGACTTGTATTTATCAGAGAGATAATCTACCTACAGTTACTATGACACAGATAGAGTTTTTAGATGTTTTCATTCCAGTAAGATTGGAGACTGTCTCAGACAAGGATAGAGAGAGGGTACCATATATTTCCTTGCATTGCATTCTTCTGCACTGTCATATATCACATCAATCACTGTACTTGTCAATAAATCTAGGTGCCTGGTCAGATTGTTTTCTCTACCTTCAGTTAAAAAAAAAAAACAAAACACTGATTTGTCATCCCTACTTAGGCTATTTTTTTTTTAATGTTTAAGGGTAGAAGTAGCAGAAAATAAGTGTTTGACATTAACTCATGATGAATAATGAAAAATTTCGTCCATTTTTTTTCTCTCCAGTGCTCCAAAAAAAGAACAAATAATAAAAAATGTCAGGACAAAATAGCTACCATTTCATAAGGATCGAATATGTACCAAACACCAGGCTAAATCTTTTACTGTCCTTACCTTGTTTAATCATAACATTACATATCTGACATAGAAGTTGCTGTATCAAAATAGCAGTGAAGGGGCCAGCGCTGTGTTGCAGGGGGTTAACACCCTGGCCTGAAACGCCGGCCTCCCATATGGGCACTGGTTAGAGACCTGGCTGCTTAACTTCCAGTCCAGCTCTCTGCTGTGGCCTGGGAAAGCAGCAGAGGATGGCTCAAGACCTTGGGCCCCTGCACCCTTATGGGAGACCCAGAAGAAGCTCCTGGCTCCCGGCTTCAGATCGGCACAGCTCCTGCCATTGCGGCCATTTGGGAGTGAAACATAGGATGGAAGACCTCCCTTTCTCTCTCTCTCTCTCTCTCTCTCTCTCTCTCTCTGTCTCTGCCTCTCCTCTCTCTGTGGAACTCTGACTTTCAAATAAATAAATATTTAAAAAAAATAGCAGTGAAGGAAAGACTTAGGGCCTTTTCAAAGCAAAGTAACATGCTGACGATGACTGAAATATTCACACCAAATATTTGATATCGGGTTGCTCTACCCCTTAAGCTGATGATTTTAGCAAGTAGATGGAATTGCCACCAAGTCCAGTCTTGAGAGTCAGACTGCTCCTGTTTGAGAAACTTGCATTGCAATGACCTCATTGTGTAGCACTTGAAAGGAGTACTTTCTCATTAATTAAGGAAAATTCCCTTTTGGCAAGAGCAGTCTCCATTGTAATGAAAGCACAGCGCAGTTCTCCAATTTAATCTAGATGCCTTTCAGCTCTCAGGGCTAAGACGGAGGCAGCTCTGAGTCATTCCTTATTGCCACAGTCAGTCACTGGAACAATCATCAAATGTGGACAGTCACATTCTTTACTACAGCCTGCTAGAGCAAAAATAGTGCCTCTTTTCCCCTTCAACCTCAGCTGATCCGATTATTCATCAGTTGCTACTCACTTTAGAATAGTGATGACAGCTTGAAATCTACCAAAAAGATAATGAAGGTCCATATGTTATTTTTTTACCACTTTCAAAGTCTTATGGAAATTCTCCAAATATCTGCATTAATGCTGTATAGATTAATGCAGACATTAGGTGCCCTTGATTTTGATATGATTAGATCAAGTCAATGTGGTAATTATAAGGCCAGCACGAAAACACATCAAACACCTGAATTATGGGAAAGGTTTATTGTCCGGTGGGGGAAGCCCAACAAGTTGGGGGAGAGGGTGAAAGAGCAAGAGAGAAGAATCAGGAGAGAGAGCAAGTGTGCTAGAAGTAGGTCCTGATAAGCCTTTGGTGGGGGGAGGGGAGGGTGTAGGAACAGAAAATCCCATTAGGATGGGATTGGAGCTGATACCTGTGGTTGGGTCATTTGGTCACCTGGCTTCCAGAAATGGCAGTGGTGTCCAGGGTGTAAATCACACCACAGATAAGACTGCACCATTTTGCTAACAGTAATTGCCAAACATAACCCCAAAACTGTATATATTACCCCTAACCATATCTGGCATGCAGACAATTTCCTACTGCATTCAATTTTCACATTCCTGCCTTAAAATGTCTCTGTTCCATATTGTTGCAGATGATCTCCATGCCTGTCTCATATAAAAGATGGACGATCATGCTGACAAGGCAGCCAAAAGAAAGCAGGATTTATTCAAGTTGGAAACCTCCTACTGAAGCAACCAGGAGTGGGGGGTTCCAAGAAAGGACTATCTGAAGGGCTGGTGATACTGAGGTTTTTAAGCATAAGCTTGGGGAAGAAGCTGTCAATCAACAAGGAGGGGACAAACCCATCCAAAGACCCGATTTACATGATAATCTTTTTACCCCAATGGCTTGCTCAAGATAAAACAAAAGAGCTATTGGAAGGGTGGGATACCTAATTTGCTTTACAGTAACCTTGGAGCTCAAAAGGGTAGAATCACTGTTATGGGGAAATGATAGTGGAAAAATTATTATTACTTCAGTTTCTTTTCTCACATGGAAGAAGAATTTTCAAGCTGACAAGCAGGAGATTTAACAAGCAAGATTTATTTAGAGTCAAAGACTTCCAGCCAGAATGGCATGGAGAGGGGGCTTCCAAGAGAGGAAAAAACCAAAAGTTCTCACTGGTAGTCAGGTTTTTAAGCATAATTTTTGGAAAAAAAAAAAAAAAGACTTGACAATCAGATTGCCTTCAGTAACAAGGCAGGGACAAAACCCATCAAAAGAACTGATCTACAATCCTTTGTCCCATCTGGTTTGCTCTTGATAAAACAAGAGACATCACAAGGGTGGGATACCTAACTTGTTTCCACAATAAACTGAGGTAAGTCAGCTTGAGCATGTCCCGAATTGCACATCTCTTCCCTCTCTTATTCCCACTCTTACATTTAACAGCGATCATTTTTCAGTTAAGTTTCAGCACTTAAGAAGAATTGTATATTGATTACAGTATTCAACCAAAAGTATTAAGTAGAACAAACAAACAAACAAAAAAATACTAAGAGGGATAACGTATCAAGTTGCTCAAGCTGACTTACCTCAAACGGTAGAGTTAGAAACATACCAGGGGATTCCAATTCAATCCCATCAAGGTGGCATGTACCAATGCCATCTCACTAGTCCCAGTGATCAATTTCTGTTCACAATTGATCATAATGATAGGACTAAGAACCAAAGGGATCACATAAACAAGAATAGTGTCTGCAAATACTAGCTGATAGAATAAAAAAGGGAGACAATGATCCAACATGGGAAGCAAGATACACAGCAGACCCATAGAATGGCAGATGTCTTAAACAGCACTCTGGCCTCAGAATCAGCCCTTAAGGCATGCAGATCCAGCTGAAAAGCCCATGAGAGTATTTCAGGCATGGAAAGCCAAGACACTCTGGGGGAAAAAAAAAAAACCTAAATGAAAGATCTCCACGAGTGAGATCCCAGTGGAAAGAATGGGTCATCAAAGAAGGAGGTACCTTTCTCTGAAGGGAGGAGAGAACTTCCACTTTGACCATGGCCTTGTCTAAATATGATCAGAGTCAGTGAACTCAGGGGGCTTCCATAGCCTTGGCAGCTCATGACAAGAGCCTAGGGTGATTACTGAGGCCATAAACAAGAGTGTCAAATTGTTAAGTCAACAACAGGAGTCACTGTGCACTTACTCCTCATGTAGGAGCTTTGTCCTTAGTGTGCTGTACATTGAGATTTAATGCTATAACTAGTACTCAAATGGTATTTTTCCCTTTAAGTTTCTGTGTGGGAGCAAACTGTTGAAATCTTTACTTAATGTATGCTAAACTGATCTTCTGTATATAAAGAGAAACGAAAATGAATCTTGATGTGAATGGAAGGGGAGAGGGAGTGGGAAAGGGGAGGGTTGCGGGTGGGAGGGAAGTTATGGGGGGGAAGCCATTGTAATCCATAAGCTGTACTTTGTAAATTTATATTCATTAAATAAAAGTTTGAAAGCAAACAAACAAACAAACAAACAACCTGAGAGCTCAGAAGGATGGAGTCACCACTTCCTTGCTATTCTCATGATAAGATTGGAAGCTCCCCAAGCGTGGGAAAGAAGGCACTTCTGCACTTTTGACATTACTAAGGATAACCTTTGGGGGAACATTTTCCATTCTGTTTCCAGACTGCCTATTAAACCACCTGACTCCTTATGAAATTGGCAAAGACTCCCTAAAATTCACACTGAAATGTGGCCCCTTAAAGTTCCCCAGCAGTGCTATCTGAGGTGCCACATGTGCTACCGGAATTTTGGGGCCATACGATTTCACCACGGGCTTATTACTAATTCCCCAAAATAAAAAGCCCAAGAGGGTTCTTGCCTAATATTTAGAGAAGAATTCTAAATACCGGTACAGATAAATGAGGCAGCATGCTAAGTTTAAGCTTTTATTTAGTGAGAAAAATGCATAGAAGAGTGAGAGCTTTATTTAAGAGAGAGAGGTAAATAGGGGTTCATACCGAGCACCAGGAACCAGCCACGCGGATGAGCATCTAGGCCTGTATCTGGGACAGGAAGCCTAAAGCACATGGCCCAAAGGCCATGTGCCCTGGAGGCATGGGGCTACAGCAAGCCCCTCCTGAAAAGAGGCCAGGGAAGAAGAGCAGGGCTAGGCCACACTGTGTCTGGCTTTTAACCCACTTCCAAAGGGGAGTGGTTAATTAACCTGATTTGCTGGTGGGCACCCAGGTGTGGCCAGGTAGGGGCATGATGTCACACAGGCGCGTGGCTAAGGCATGGTCTTCCAGCTCACAAACCTAATGGATTTTAACCTATCTGCCTGCCTACTGTATTTGCATCACCATTCCCTTGCTATTCTTATGGTAAAATTGGTAGATTCCTAAGGAAATAGGGCAAGCATTTTTGATCTTGCTAAAAATAACTTTTGGGGGGAAGAAAGCATCTTGCACTCTCAGTTTCCACTGAGACCACCCTGACTGCCATCTTGATACCGATTTGCCTATTAATATTTCATACTAATAAACTGTGTGGGTTCTTGCCAAGAATTCAGAGAATTTTGAATACTGGCTCAAACAAACCATGCAGCATGGTAAGTTTTTAAGCTTTTTATTTAGTGAGATAAATGAATAGGAGAGTGGGGCTTTAAGGGAGAAGGAAAAGTCTGGAAATTAAGGTGGGGTCCATACTGAGCAGAGAGCAGGCCAAAAGCCACAAGCACTTAGCAGGAGCAGCAAAGCAATGGTGAAGAGAGCATGGGCGGCCCTAAGGCTGTTGGGTAGGAAGTCAGAAATTGAGCCTATGTGTGTATGAGAGAGACCTGAAGGCCAGCACCCATTGCAGAAGCTCCAGAAGCCCAGCATCTTGCACTTCAAAGTCCTGTCCGGATCCTGATGACCTTCCAGGAGGTCCTGCCCCTTCTACCTGGCCTGATAAACATTCTTCCTCTAAAAGGGGGCGATGCCAGCCAGGCTTCCCCTGTCTGATAATTTCAGTGGGAAAATCTCAGAAAGGAATTTTTCGTATTTACACCCAACAAGTCCTTTGTTTTGAAGGAGAAAGAGATGGGGAGAGAAAAGGCGGGAAGGCAAGACCCATCCCCTTAAAAACCCCAGCCTAAATGTGAAGAACTGCGCACTCTCTCTCAGGTTTTATCTGGAGAGGTGCCCATTCATTCTTACGGATGTCCCTACCCTAATAAACCTTGCTATTTTGCTTTCCACTGCTCTCTGTCTCACACCTAAATTCTTTATTGTGTGAAGACAAGGGCCCTTTGCTTCTCTAATAACAAGGCCATGTGCCCCGAAGGTTTGGGGCAACAAGGACATCCAGGGCAGTGAGGGAGAATAAGGGCCGGGCCCACAGTGTTCCAAGTCTTTTATTTACTTCCAAAGGGGAGTGGTCATGTAGCCTGATTGGTAGGTGGGCATACAAGTGGGGTCAGGTAGGGGATGCGACCACACAGGGGTGTGGTGAGTGTGTGGTCTTCTAGCTCACAGATCTAATTAATTTTGTCCTAGCTGCCTGCCTACATCAATCTGACTCCTCACAGTATGATACTGTCATTTGTACTATAACTATTTGCAGAAAATGAACCAAAAAATGCTTATAGCAATGGCTTTCATGTGCAGGCCAACTTATTAATATATTGTAGTAATATATTTGGTAGAAAAACATAACAAAACCCAAGGTACTGGGATCCCAAACTCCCGTCTGAAAGTCCGTGTTTGGATTGACATGGTACTATCTGATTCTTTCCTTGTTACAGCTTGTGGAACAAAAAATGACAGTAGGAGATGGCAGCATTTCATTAGCATATATTACATCACAGGGACTGTGTAACTCTATAATTAGTAAATCATTTATTCCCTAAAATAATTTCTTGATGGGGGTACTACATTGTATCTGGATTAGGGCAACAAGTAAGTAAGACACAGGGTCATATTTTTACCAGTGAAATAGTGGTAGAGTTCTTTGTCTCACATGGAAGAAGAATTTCCAAGTGACCAAGGCAGAGAGAAAAGTAGGTTAATAGGCAGTCAGAGTGATCTTGGTAGAAATTTAGAGTGCAAAATTCTTTCTTCCCCCAAATGTTATCTTTAGTAAGGTCCAAAGTGCCTGCCCCGCTCCCTGGGAGTTTCCAATCTCATCATGAGAATAGGAAGGGAGTGGTAACACCACCCTTCTGGGCTCCAAGTTTATGATAATTTCACTGTAAAACAAGTTAGGTATCCCTAACTTCTGATGATGGCTCTTTTGTTTTATCATGAACAAGGTGGACAGGGTTGGGTTTGTCCCTGCCTTGTACTGATTGACAGTTTCTTCCCCAAAATTGTGCTTAAAAATACCAGGCCCTTTGGGTTTTTGCCTCTCGGAGCCCCCTCCAGGCCACTGTGGTTGGAATTCTCTGACTTAAATAAATCTTGCTTTTCTCTTTACCTTGTACACTTGGAATTTCTTCCACGTGAGACAAAAAACTGAGGTAATCTTTTCTGCACTGCCTTTTCACTCATAAGAGTAACATGAGATTCGAGTCCAACAGAACCCAAATACTTGCTGATATTTTTCCTATTCACCCTAAGAGGAAGGAACACTTAGGCTGAACCTACATCACCCCAGAGTTAATAACTCAATACATTTTCAGTTGTGAAGAATTAGAGCAAATTAAAAGCTCTAGAGAGAAAGAACTAAGAGCAGGCTTCTACTGTCTGCCAGTAAATCCACTGAGGGAGGTGGTTTTTATAACTTTCCAGGATTCCTTTGTGGTATTACATGTGACATTTTTTCTGAATAGTCTACTCAATACTGCCACTCCCTTGAAAGTGTGGTACAGGAGACAAAAGTTTGAGATGGAAAAGATAGGGGCCTGAAACCAACCTGTATTACCTAACAGTTATATGTACTCAAGGAAATTACAGTTCCCTGAAATGAGTGGTAACTTTCTCCAAAATAATTATAATTATATTACATATATTATATTTATTATATTATATTATCCAAATAGATAAATCTCTAATCTTTGGTGATTGTCTAATATGCCTTCAAAATTGATCATAGGGTATTATGAAATTATCTTCTCATAATTTTATCACCTTCTTCTTTCAATCTCTACATACTGAAAACTATTAGATTTATTTATGCCAGATGCTCCTAATTATTTCCTATAAAACTATTTTGCATCTGTCATTAGATCATTACCTTTGTTTTTTGAGTTTTAAGAGTAACTCTGACTTTCAAATAAATAAATACATTTTAAAAAGTCTTTCTTAGAGGGGCCGGTGCTGTGGTGTAGTGGGCTACAGCATTGACATCCCATATGGGTGCCACTTTATGTTCTAGCTGCATCACTTCTGATCCATCAAAAACACTGTAAGATGTTCTATGTACTTGGTTCCCTGCACACATGTAGGAGACCCAGAATAAATTCCTGGCTCCTGGGTACACATCAGCCCAGATCCGATCATTGTAGCCATTTGAGGAGTGAACCAGGGGATGGAAGACCTCTCTCTCTGTCTCCTACTCTCTCTGCCTGTAGTTCTTTTGGAAGGTGTCCAGTGCATAACAAACCTTACCAGGCAAATGAATCAATTACTTCACAAGTTTTTATTGGGATTCTGCTCCCGGGCGAGGTTCACTGGTCCCAAAAGAGAGGGGGCTGGGGAAATCACGTGTAAGAGTTTGGGAGGTCTCCTTTTATAGATACAGGTCTTGGGGGTTAAAGGTTGAGGCAGGTCTGATCCTCATTGGCTGACCTTTAGGCACCCGTGGGGACCTTGACAAGAACTTTTCGTCCCTGGAAGTGCGGGTAGGGACTCTCCATTCCTGGAAGTGTGGGCCTTCTCTCCTGTGGATCCTAACGCTACCAGCTACCTCTCAAATAAATAATAAATCTATTTAAAACATCCTTCTTAAACAAAAGTCATTAGTTATTGATTGATAAACCAAAAATACATTTTCCAGAAATGCTGATGCAAATACAAAATACAACCAAGAGATTCTTACATTTTAATAGGAGGACAACTTCCAAGTTATAACTTGAGAAAATTCCATAAGCCACATATCCTTTAGAATTACCAACAAAAGTTTATAAATATAAGAGTTTTTATAGCTCAAATTGAAAATTCAGGCCTTGAGAAATGCTAGGGACAGTTGCAGCAAAGATAAGGGCATAAAATGTTTAACCACTGTGTTCCATGTGAAAATTATTCAGAGTACAATGAAAGTTCTCAAGAAATGAAGATTTCACATAAATGGAAAGCAAAGTCAAGAAGGTGACAGCTCAGTTAGACAGAAAACTATTATACTAGAGAATAATAAAATGACATAGAGTAAAATTATAATACTGACTTTACTATCTATTATCTTACAAAATTCCTTTTGTTTGTAAGAGTTACTTTAAGACATCTCCTATTAAATGTGATAGTTTACTGGATTCTTTAGTAGCATAATGTAGAAAACAATTTCAATAACCTATTCATACTTTCATTTTTGCTCCACCAAACTTCCTAACTCCAAACACCAGAAATCTGTAAAATTTTTCTGCTAAAATCCTTATTTTTTCTATGATTTCATTTTCTGTTTTACTTGTGCAACTTAGGGAAAGGTTGATTAATGAGTACTAAGTTGTAGTAAGACAGGAGAAGGAAGCTCTGGTGTTCTACTGCACTGTAGAAGTATAAATGCACTGTGCATTTTTCAAGAAAGCTAGAATTAAGTATTTTGAATGCTTTCAAAATCTTTAAGAAATGATAAGTGTTTGAGAAGATACATGCACTTACCCTGATTTGAACATTATTCAATGTTTACATGTGAAATATATAAATATTTACAATTTTTATATTTCAAAGTAAAAATAAATTAAAATTGAAAACATGTAGCAAGGAAGAAGCCTTAAACTTAAAATCTATCTAGCTATCTAGCCAGCTAGCTCTCTATCATCTATCTAAGAGGCATTGAGAGAGACAATGACAGAGAAAGAAAGAAAACTCTGATCCACTGGCTCATTCCCCAAATGCCTACAACACAGCTCAAAGCCAGGAATCAGTAAGTTAGTGCAGGTATCCCAACTATATGGTAAGAATCCAACTACTTGAGCCTTCCTGACTGACTGCCAGGATCCAAATTAGCAGGACACAGGAATTGGGAGCTTGAGCTGGAGACTGAACTCAGGCTGGAATGCAGGGATGCTAACCAGCATCTGCTGCCTCCCAGGATATGTACTAGCAAGACGCTGAATTGGATGCTGCGGTGAGACTTGAACCAGGCATTCTGATCAGGGATACCGGCATCTCAAATAGCAGCTTAACCTATGGCATCACAAGCCTGCCTTTGCATTTTAGTTTTCTATTACTACCATCAAACATTATAAAACATTAGGATTTTAGGGCTGGCGCCGAGGCTCACTAGGCTAATCCTCCACTTCGCGGTGCCAGCACACCGGGTTCTAGTCCCGGTCGGGGCGCTGGATTCTGTCCCGGTTGCCCCTCTTCCAGGCCAGCTCTCTGCTGTGGCCAGGGAGTGCAGTGGAGGATGGCCCAAGTCCTTGGGCCCTGCACCCCATGGGAGACCAGGATAAGTACCTGGCTCCTGCCATCGGATCAGTGCGGTGCGCCGGCTGCAGCGCGCTGGCTGCAGCGGCCATTGGAGGGTGAACCAACGGCAAAGGAAGACCTTTCTCTCTGTCTCTGTCTCTCACTGTCCACTTTGCCTGTCAAAAAAAATAAAAACAAAAAAAAATAAAAATAAAACATTAGGATTTTAAAACAGTGCAAATTTCTCATCCCACAATTCTGTAGGTCAAAATACAGTCTCACTGCAAAGTTATCAAGAGAGAAGCGAGGCTGAGATCCTTTTGGGAAGCTCTAGGGGAGAATCTGAATCTACAGTCTTTTGGCAGAGTTTAGTTTCTTGTGATTGTAGAATTGATGTCCCTGTCTCTTTCCTGACTGTTAGCTGAGGACAAAATGCAGTTTTTTAAAAACTTTTACATGAGAGTAAAAGTTCTTTAAAGCCAGCAACAGCTGACAGAGTCCATTTAATGCTTGTAATTTCACTAGCCTCTATCTCCCTCTTGCCTCAGGGACAGATTCATCTGCCTCCATCTTCTATTTTAAGAGCACAGGTGATTGCATTGACTCAAATCAGATAATCTAGATAATTTTCCTGTTTTACAGGCTGTATTCTTAACTGCCTCTTCATAAATATAGTATAAACATAGATATTAATGTGCTGCTTAACAATAGGGATGCCTTCTGGGAAGCGCATCTTTAAGCAATTTTGTAATGTCGTAAACATCACAGAATGCATAACACAAAAAAAAAGATGTTTGGTCCACTACACATGTACCATATATCAATATCTATCTCTCTCTCTCTCTCTATATATATATATACACATACCTAGGATATATGGAATATGCACCCATATAGGTCATTTATCATTGCCCAAAACATATGTGACATATATTTCCTTAGAAGGATTCCTGTCATTATAACTTAACATGGTCATAGGCTCTGTTAATTACCTTTGGAGTCTATTATTCTATCTACCAATGTAATTATCTTTCAGATTCTCTAAGAGGAAAAAAAATACATTGCTAGAGTACACCCACAGAAGACAATTTCACCCCTAAAAGCTAAGTGAAATGATATATCATGAAGTTCTAAGAAAGTCAATTGTAGATTTGTCAGCCTTTGAGATCTATATTTAGAGCACTGAGTTTGTCAACATTCTAAAATCAGTTAGAATATGTGTGGAATGCTTCACTTAGCAAAAGGTTATGTGTGTAATGTAATCAGAGACAAGACTATCGAATCCATTTAATACATGGTTCAAGGGATTTGTATCAAAGAAACACTATTTATCAAGTGTTCACAGAATACAAACTATGATTGTTAGTGTCTAACTTTTAACCCTTGATGCCACCCTGGAAATAAGCTCTACTATTTTAAAGAAGATTTAAAAGCTTATGAAACTGAAAGGCAGAAATTTGATACAACCAGTAATGAGTAGATCTGAGGTTTCAATGCAGAGATATTCCATCTGCATAAATTCTGGCCAGTAACACTCTCTAGGATGATGGCAATGTTCCAGAGCTTACCTGGCTTATTGAACCCTCCGTGATGACAGAAATGCTCACATCCAATCACGTAAGAAGTATGCACACGGACAGTGGAAACCTGGCTAGGGTGACTGAGGAACTAAATATTTACTTGTACTTTATTTACTTATTTGAAAGTCAGTAATATAGAGAGAGGAACACACACACACACACACACACACACAGAAAGCTCTTCTAGCCACTGGTTCACTCCCCAAATGGCCCCAGTAGCTGGAGCTGTGTCCATCCAAAGCCAGGCACCAAGAAATTCTTCCAGGTCTCCCACATGGGTGCACGGGCCCAGGCACTGGGGCTATCTTCTGCTGTTTTCCCAGGCACATTAGCAAGGAACCGAATCAGAAGTGGAGCAGCTGGGTCTTGAACTGGCACCCACATAGGATGCTGGCATCACAGGCACTGGCTTTACTTGCTATGGCACAACACTAGCCCAGCCACTGTTCTTTAAGAAGTTTCAGACATGAAGGAAACTGAATTTTTCTCACTCAACCTAGAGAAGAAAGCACAACCCCAAACATGATGTTTGGTGTTTTTCTTTTCCTTCCTTCCTTCCTTCCTTCCTTCCTTCCTTCCTTCCTTCCTTCTTTCCTTCTTTCCTTCTTTCCTTCTTTCCTTCTTTCCTTCTTTCCTTCCTTCCATTTTTCATATCACTTATCTGTATCTCTGCAGAATCTATCATTGGTTCTGTGTATATAAAAACCAAGTTCATCCTCCACATAAGGAATTCTCCTCTGCTACTTGTTAAGCAGTATACAGCTGTGGGGGCAATTATGACTTCTTTTACACTGTGCCTCTGAATACACTTTCTTAGGTGCTAGCAGATGCCATGCAATATTCTTTTTTTAAAGTCATTTAACACTGTCAAAATGGTTGCTCCAATTGGTCAAATGTAACTTTTCATATTTATCTGAATTGTATGGTAAGAGGTCAAAGTCTGTTTAAGAATGTATTATCATTTCATATTGCAATTCAATAACATTCAATAATTTTCTTTTTTACAACCATCTAGAAGTTGACTATTGAGACTTCAGTACTAAGAACATGTAAATGAAGACTAGAGTCACAGGGAAATTTGATGCTTAATTATTTGAACAGGACAATTACAGCTTTTCTGCTCTTCTACAAAGTAGCATGCCAGGAACGTTGCCGTTCAGCATAGGAAAGCCTCTTTCCCCCTCAGTAAAGAACAAATGATTGATGTCTATTATACGATTCAATTCGACAGCAAAGAATGGCTGTCACTAATAAATATAAGGAGGCAGAAGTTCATTTTGCAGGGGAAGGTTAAAGTGTCTACTTGGCATCTGAGTTATAAATTATTTCTCCTTCCCTCCAGCTCTATAACATATTCTTAAAATCTTATAATTCAGAACAGAAATATATTCTAGAATAACAACTAATATTTTACAATGATTGATTGATAAGTAACAAAAAATATTTTCAGGGCTGTGAAAATTAGTGACTTCATAATTCCTCCTGCATTGAAAAGTCTGAACATTAAAATAAAATGTAGTATAATTTATAATGGCATCCTGGAAAAACTGTATCAACATCAGTCATCAGTTACGTGTTATGAGTAATAAGCTAAAAAAAGGAGCATGTCTAGAATCTCTGACCTGTATGTCGATATTCTGCTTCATTTATGTTTCCAAAAAAAGAGGAAATCAAAGAAACAGGATGAGTGACATTATCTACACTATAAGACATGGACTTAAATGTCACAGAAATTCTGTAAACATATTTTTAGTCTATTCAATAAGAAATAAAATACCTGTCCCAAAATGCTTGAAATATCAAATCAGATAGGTGGGTAAGTATGGAAGTCCTTTTAAGCAGTATTAGTAAGGAAAGTCTGCAAGTATAGTTTCTGATTTGCAAAATGATGGTTACTTCTAATTCCATGTAATCTTGGCCTAATGTTTATTAATACAACAAAATAGAGAGACTTTGGGGCTGAAAGTAAACAAAATTTGTATTAAAAATTGGTGATGGCGAGCGCCATGGCTCACTAGGCTAATCCTCCGCCTTGCGGCGCCGGCACACCAGGTTCTAGTCCCGGTCGGGGCGCCGGATTCTGTCCCGGTTGCCTCTCTTCCAGGCCAGCTCTCTGCTGTGGCCAGGGAGTGCAGTGGAGGATGGCCCAAGTCCTTGGGCCCTGCACCCCATGGGAGACCAGGATAAGTACCTGGCTCCTGCCATCGGATCAGCACGGTGCGCCCGCCGCAGCACGCCGGCCACGGTGGCCATTGGAGGGTGAACCAGCGGCAAAAGGAAGACCTTTCTCTCTGTCTCTCTCTCTCACTGTCCACTTTGCCTGTCTAAAAAGAAAAAAGAAAAAAAGAAAAAAAAAATCGGTGATAACTCATCGGTAATTCACCTTGAACAATACATCAATCAGGTGAGAAGTAACAAGGCAATCCCTATGCTTTATTACTTTATTTATACACTTTTCAATATTAGCTAAAAATTGCCTAGTATTAGTCAGGAACAACCAACCAAAAGTAATAATAATTATTTGAGCATCTACTATGTTGCACACATGTGACCATATTATCACTATCTATGGCATTGCCTATCATGCTACTCGTCAGTACAAGGGACTCTTTCTTTCCCATATCCCTTTAGGTAGTCAAATTTTACTCCATATTGTAAAACTCCATTCTTTCCCTGTCCTTAGCCAATGGGCAGGTATGGCCACTGCACTCAAATACAGTCAACCAAATAGAATCTACAACCCTTCTGGGAACAAAAATTTACGTGCTCACCAGATATATTCCCTTGTGAAATATGAGCCTGAAGCAATTAGCAGGAGAGTTGAATGTGAAAAGTGATGATAGAAAATGATGCTAGAAAAACTATGATGAACTTTATTTTAATGTAACTTTTGAGTAAGCAGAAATAAGCATACTCATAATACATGAAAAGGATGTTAATTAGAAGTAGATGAAAGTTGAAGTTCATTAAGCATTAAGACATCAGTCAACAAACTGATATATTATTTTTAAGGACTCTTATTTGGAAGTGATGTAAGCTCTGTTTGGATCCAGAGATCTAATGGAGAAGCCTAACAGGGAATTCTAACAGATAGAATTAATCCACATACTAAAATGCTTTCCTATGTGTGGAGATTATTATTAGGCTGATTCTCAATGAAAAAAATAAAGCTAAATTGCGATTAGGCAGATGTCAACACCTAAGGGAAACATGGTGACAATCTGAAAGGAAGGAAAAATGGGTGCTAGGCAACTCAGAAACAGAGATAGCCCATAATCTTCAACCTTTGTAGCTGTTTTATTTTATTTTTAAACCATTTTATTTCTTATGATTGACAAGCAAAACACTGTATATATTTAATTCCTACATCTTGATGAATTTGGAGATATGTATATACCCATAAAACCATCAGCACAATCTATGCCATAAACCTATTCACTACTTCCAAATGTTTCTTCTTATTTCTTCATTATTATTATCTTTTGTAAAAAGAACACTTCACAAAAAATCTACCCTTTTAGCTCATTTTAAGTACACAATTCAATGTTGCTAGCTATAGGCATTATACTTTACAGTGGATCTTCTGGACTATAGTCTTTGACTTCCTGTTTCCCCATCCTCCATTCCATGGCAACTACCATTACTCAGATTATATGAGCTTGATATTTTAGATTAACACTAGAAGTAAAATCATATAGTACTGATGTTTTAATGTCTGGCTCATTTCATTGAATATGCTATTGTCCCTGTTGTTCCAAATTATAGGATTTCCTTATTTTTTTTAAAGATTTATTTATTTACTTGAAAGGCAAAGTTACAGAGAGGCAGAGGCAGAAGCAGAGAGAGAGAGATCTTCCATCAGCTGGGTCACTCCCCAAAAGGCTGCAAGACCCGGAGCTGGGCTGATCTGAAGCCAGGAGCCTGGAGCTTTATCCATGTCTCCCAGGAGGGTACAGAGGCCAACAGACTTGGGCCATTGTTTACTGTTTTCCCTGGCAATAGCAGAGATCTGGATCAGAGGTGGAGCGGCTGAGTCTGGAACCAGTGCCCATATGGGATATCGGCACTGCAGGTGGTGACTTCACCTCCTATGTCACAACACCAGCCCCAATTTCCTTCTTTTTAAAATCAGTATCTCGATGAGATACATGCATTCCCATTCTCACTGCAGCATTATTCATAAAATCTAAGTCATGAGATAAACTCAAACATCCATCAACAATGCATAAAGAAAATTTGGCAAATACATTCCATGGACTACTATTTAGCCTTCAACAAGAATAAAATTGGATATGTTCTTTTAAAGTTCATGCAAACAAATTTGGCTGAATCAATAATAATTTTTTTAAAAAATGCTACTTAGAGGTATCTTGAAAGGGACATATTGCAGGTTAGCATTATTCAATTAATCCTGATGTGCCCAATATTTATCCAAGCACTGGAAATACAGTGGCAAACACAACAATGGATAGGGAATAAATACAAAAGAAAGAAAGTGAGGCAGAGAGTTAAAATATGTTACAAGAGTGAAATGCTAGGTGATGAGATTTTTACAGAAAAGATCTCCTATGAAAGTTTGATATTGGAGCTGAAACTTGTCAAAAAGAAACTGTCTAGCTCACTGCAAGCAGATGAAAGAATTCATGTAGCACTTTTTCATTTATTTTATTTTGTTATTTTACGGCATCTTATGCCTGAAAACCATAAATACAAAGGTGATTTTATGATAGTCTGTTCTTGCCATATCATAATACCAAATAATATTTCCCTGTAATTATCTATTTAACATCTTTCTTCTGTATCAGAAAAAATAAATTCCTTATTGATAAGCACTTAAATTTTTCCTATTCAGTTGTATATCCTCATATGTAACTCTTACAATGTCCTCAGTAGAAGTTGCAGAATGAAAGACTGAAAACAAAAGAATTTGTAACATTAAAAACTCATTTCACTAACATTTCTGAAAACAAACAATTCAATTATCCTTTTTTTATTCCAAAAGGGAAATAGAATGATATTGCAAAGGATTGGCAATGTTATCATTGCAAGTGTTTTAGAGTAATTCAAAAAGCTTATGTTTGGGAAGTCTTTCCAAACTTAGTAAAAAAAAATCAATCTTTGTAACAGATCAGTATTCCTGGTATTTATAATGACACTAACAAGATACTTCTGGACTCTGAATTGTATAATTAAAAACATGTGCTTTGCTGGTCTGTTTTCATCAGCACAATTTAGATGTAAAATACATAAATATGTTGATGTAGAAAACAGAATGGTAAGGTTTTTGGTATTCAATTTTATTCCTAATTTTAAAGCTACTTTTTTCAACTCTTCCTTACTATTGCAATGTTGATGTGTTCAAAAATAACCATTTGATTAAGAATGAAAACTTTTCTGCAGTACCATGATGATAGCCCCAACTCCAACACTGATTTCTTGTTCTGGAAATCTTGAAATAGGCTTAAAATGCAGAGAAAGAATAACTTGGAGTGTAGAAACATAAAGGCAGATGTTAAAGGGAACAGCTCCATGTGAGGAGATCCTTGAGTCCATGTCAAGGACTTAAATAGAAACCAAAGTAAACAGCCTTTAGACTGATGTTAGAAGTCACTCAAGTTACTGAGGTTAGAGAGCCACTTTGCTGAGCACTAACTGGAATGTGGCAGGAAACAATATAGGAAGGAGAGAATAACAGAGGATTTGGCAGTATTTTTATTGTAACCAAGGAAAGAGGGGCTTTTGATTATAGGACAAATTAATAGAATAATATTTAGGATTGAAAATAGAAGAAAGCATGACTGGGAGTTCTGAAAAAAAAAGTGTGTGTGTGTGTGTGTGTGTGTGTGTTGTATACATGCTCATAAGAGATTCCCAAGAAATACAAATAACAATGAGAGCAAAAACAGCAACCATTATGGCTGTGCCTTTATATGGAAGATTAAGAGAGGATATTGAGATCTGCATGTGAATTGCTATGCTCCAGGGTGATGTCATCTGGGAAGGGCTAAAGTGGCATCTTCTTGTATGGTAGGAAGCAGGACTGAGTATACCCGCCAACTGTAGTGGAAAGTTTCTTCCCAAAACATCCTACTGAGTAGAGAGCCCTAAAAAAAGCACCTATTGAAGCTGGATATTTAATAAAAATTGAGGAAATGAGTCCCATGCATACAATAAGTAAATAGAGAAAACAGATCTGAAATAAAAGGAAGAACAGTGATCCTCCACATGTCCTTAGCTTGGTGGTATCAGCCCCTGAGTTACTACTCCTATTCCTACCTTGAAGATTCAATGGAATGATGTGTGCAAAGTCCTAGTATGACACAGGTACATGGCAGCCACAAAAACAAGCAACTATTTATATTTATTATATGATAGAGTTGATATCTGCATAATGTATAGACTTTTACTTGTATATGTACTGTGGTTGCTTCTGACTTACAAGCATAATAAGCTGTTAATAGAGTAGAATTTATGATTGCTTTTACAGAAGAACAATTAATTCCATAGAATCAAGTCTTTGACAATTGAACCGCATTGGCCTGTATATGTGTATCTAAATGCAAGTGTTACCAGAGAATGGCAGGGTTCTTGTCTTCGCACAAGAAAGAATTCAGGTGTGAGACAAGAGTAGTGGAAAAGTAAAATAGCAAAGTTTATTAGGGCAGGGACATCCATAAGAACAGATGGGCACCTCTCCAGACGGAACCTGAGAGAGAGTGTCCAGTCGCTTGGACTGGGGGGAGGAGCAAGGTTACATGGTTGAGTGGAGAGATTATACCTGGGCAGGCAGGTGGGTGACTCAGTAGAGAGGCAGAGGGCTGAGCACGCCTGTCTGGTTGAGGCCAGGGGTTTTTAAGGAGATGGGTCTGTGTTTCACACATATCCTCCTGAAACAAAGGATTTTATAGATGTAAATATTAAGAAGCTCCTATCTGAGTTTTCCCCTGAAGGTATCAGACAGGAGGAAGCCTAGCTAGCACTGTCCTGAGTTTGCAGGAAAGGTGAGCAAGATCCCCTGGAGAATCGAGATCTGGAGCGGGGTATTTAAAATGCAGATACTGGGCTGCATCTGGGAGATTGTGGAAGATTGTCAGGCAGAAGGGGCGGGGACCTCCACCTGGCAGGTTATCGCGAATACTGAGCTGTCGCTGAAACGTTATTGGGATGACTTTGAGATGCGGATGCATATGCTGGACATAGATGTCTTTTCTTTAGGCCTTTGTCACACACACATAAGCTCATATCTGACTTCCTACCTAACACAAGGACCTATATCACTACTCTGTAGAACATCTGTGAATGTATAGAATACAACATTTAATTTAACTACATAGTTATAGTTTCATGTTAGCAGTCACATCAATGGATGAATGAAGCCTATTTAAGAGTGGATCCCAAGTATCAGCCATGGTGGTGGCTACTCATATTTGTGGAGTATTTGCTCCATGAAAAAGAGTGATTTCTTTCAGCTATCTTCCAACATAACAGGAAGACTTAAGACAGTCAAAGAAATGACTGCAGCTTTCATCCACTTTCATTCTTACAGAAACTTCTCTTTGCTAGGAGGAGCTACAAGATAACTTAATCACTATGTGAAAGCGAGAATGTTAGAATCTTTCCATCCTCTTTACCAGTGGTGTCTTGTTGGAACTTTAACTGCTCTTTTCCATAGTAACTTCATTCTCATTAATTTTTTCTACTTTCAGACAAAAACGTGTCCTTTGAAAATGGAGCATCATTTATTGTTGTGATTATTTTTTAAATCCTGGGTACTCTTGTGAAGAGTGCTCATATCAGAGATTTTGAGTGACTTTTTACAAAACTTGAAATTATCAAATGTGAATAGAAAATAGGCTTAGTGTTTTTCCACCTGCATTGCCAAATATTTTTTGGTCAGATATCCCCTGCCTTTTTCTGGAGAATAAATTAGATATAGTCATTGGCTTTCTCAAGACAGAAACCCCACAATTTACAGGCTTTATAATTTCAATTTTCAATTACTTTATATAACTTTTACTATCTGTATCAATTGGAAGCTTTGCTCTGCCCCGACAGACTCATATTTGTACAGAAATGGGAATTGCAATGAGCTGTTCTTCCTCCTTTTTCTCTCCATCCTCCTTTTATTCTCCAAGATCTTCAATTTTTGGGGCAAGCAAAGAGGAAGATGAGTCTCAAAGTTTTATTTAATTAGCAAATTTTTATTTCATTAGTGAGTGTGAATTATAGGTCATCAAATTGGCCTCCATATATCTTCCGTCCCTCCAAGTCAATCACTTGAGGGGCATTCCTCTGGACCCTTCTTTCCTAAGGGAATAACCTAAGCATCATTCCTTACAAAATCCCAGCTTGGTTCTAAACATCTCCCCCTTGGCTACTTCCTCCTAGCTGTGCTCCCAGGGAACAAGGCAGACACCATCTTGTGTATGGGCCTTTCCAAATGATTCAAAATCAGGTACATCCTGCAATGCCCATAATGGACACTGTTATGCACTCTGGCCTTATCAGTCAATCTATGGGTGCTTTTGTCCTAGGGTAACCTCTCTAACATCTGCCACCAGAAGAGCTCAGACTGTCTCCCAGGAGATAGTAGATACTAAACATTTGTGCCCATTCAAATCTATATTTACAGTATGCTCTACTATTGCCATCTGTTTTCAGGGAACAACCCTGATGGGCCTTGGCATTTCTGTAAGGCAGGAAACTTCAATTGTGCGATAGCAAATCTACATTTCCTCTTCTGGGAAGTCATCCCCCAGCCCTCCCTGCCTGGGGAATGGGGAGTATGTTAATTCTGTGCCTCAGAGAGAAAAGCCAATGCTCTTTACTGCTGTTGTTATGTAGGAAGTCAGAAATTGAGCCTATGTGTGTTTGTGAGACAGGCCTGAAGACCAGCACCTACCATAGAAGCTCCAGAAGTCTAGTATCTTGCACTTCAAAGTCCTGCTCAGACCCTGATAACCTACCAGGTGGTCCCAGTCCTTCCCCCAAGGAAAGCTCCCAGAAGAATTCTCTCTCCTCAGGACCAAATGGGTCACCTGATAACATGGGACAATAAAACCTTCTAGGGGCCGGTGCCGCGGCTCACTAGGCTAATCCTCCGCCTAGCGGTGCCGGCACACCAGGTTCTAGTCCCAGTCGGGGCGCCGGATTCTGTCCCGGTTGCCCCTCTTCCAGGCCAGCCCTCTGCTGTGGCCAGGGAGTGCAGTGGAGGATGGCCCAGGTGCTTGGGCCCTGCACCCCATGGGAGACCAGGAAAAGCACCTGGCTCCTGGCTCCTGCCATCGGATCAGTGCAGTACGCCGGCCGCAGCGTGCTGGCCGCGGCGGCCATTGGAGGGTGAACCAACGGCAAAAGGAAGAGCTTTCTCTCTGTCTCTCTCTCTCTCACTGTCCACTCTGCCTGTCAAAAAAAAAAAAAAAAAAAAACCTTCTAGGACACCCTAAGGGAAGCCCCCCTACTCCCTAAGTGAAGCACCCCTACTCTGTCCAGGAGCCAGCAAATCTATGGAGGAATTTGCTAATTTTCACCCAAAAAACCCTTCCACTGGGACTCTCCATCCTTTGTCCTGGAGGAGAGCGGCAGATGGGTAAACAGACTCCCTTAAAAACCTAGGGAGTCCAAACAGACCATGGGCTCAGCCCTCTGCCTCTCTGCTGAGCCGCAGGCTTGGCCAGCCCAGGTGTATTTGATATAGGAATTCAACCCCTTAAAAATATATCAGGATGTGGTCTCTTAAAGTTCCCCAGAAGTCCCATCTGGTGTGCCACATATGTTATCAGAGTTTGGGGTGCTATATGGTATCACCATACGCTTATTAATAAATCCCCAATATTTTTTTTTGACAGGCAGAGTGGACAGTGAGAGAGAGACAGAGAGACCAATATTAATAAGCCCTAGTGGGTTCTTGCCTAACATTTAGAGAAGAATTCTAAATACCAGCATAAACAAATGAGGCAGCATGGTACATTTTAAGCTTTTATTCAGTGTGAAAGATGCATAGCAGAGTGAGTGCTTTATTTAAGAGAGAGGGGTAAATCTGGGTTCATACCAAGTACTAGGAACCAGCCATGTGGAGGAGCATCAAGGCCAGGAAGCCTGGGGTGGCTGGCCTGAAGGCCACTCACCCTAGAGGTGCAGGACTACAGCCAGCCCCCTACTGGCTAGAGGTCAGGTGAGGGAGGGAGGAAAGGGCTGGACACACCCTGCCCCAGGCTTTTAATCCACTTTAAAAGGGGAGTGGTTAATTAACTTGATTGGCCAGTGGGTGCTCAGGTGTGGCCAGGTAGGGTCATGAGGTCACACAGGGGTGTGGTGAAGGCGTGGTCTTCCAGCTCGCAAACCTAATCAATTTTTAACCTTTATGCCTGTCTACTTCATGTTCTCTCCACTCAACCATGTAACCTTGCTTTCCCCAGTCTGAGCGACTGGGCTCTCTCTCTCTGTTCCTTCCCATCTGACGGATGCCCTGTCCCCAGTAGAGCCTTATCACCCTGCTCCCTGTCTCACACCTGAATTCTTTCTTGCATGAACCTTCCCTTTGGTAACACTATGTATTTGCTTAGCTTAAAATAAATTTCACAATCAATGGATTTCCAGCCATTTTCGAGGATGGTTGAGTAATAATTGACAATAAAATATTGCTATACCTTAACAAACTGTGAAAAAATGAGAGCATCGTCTGTCCTTATATGGTGTGGGTACTTTTTTGCATAAGTGGAAAACTAAAACTAAAACTGAAACTTAACTAAAACTCCAAAGCAACTATAATCATCCTATGTGATATACTTCTACAGTTTGTATAACATTTTTATGAATCTCTCCTTGTTTTTTACAGATATGATTCTTTCTTTTATGGTCAGTGTAACCTGATACTTCAGATATTACCATGATACATAAGTATTAAATATCATAAGGGTAGTTTTACTAAGAAACCTAGCACACCTAGAAATACCAAGAAAATACCTAGAAATACCTAGAAATTCCAATTTTTTGAATGGTGGGACAGGTGTCAGAAAGAAAGAGACTCAAGTGATATATTACTGGAAAAAAGGAGGACACCATAGTAGTGAAATAGATGACAAGAAACACAAAATTAAGCAAGGAGAGACAAAAATCTATGGGCATTTCTAGTTTGCTGTACATAAGGATTTTAAGGGATCTAATCAAACAATCAATAATGTACTACTGGACATAATCTTGAAAAGAAAAATAAAGAAAATCTGTATTGTCTTTTGTTCTAATTATTTGTTTGTGTTGAATATGGATATGGAAAGGGTGGAGGAAAAGACAGAATATATAATAATAATGAGAAAATAATATAGATACTATATTGTAATATTTGTGGTTCTACATATATGGAAGTTTTCCTCTGTGATTTAGGGCCAGACAGGGACAACTACCTACCCACAACAGTGAGAGCGCAAATACTCTCAGAACATACCCTGTGTGATACGGAGATCCCAAATTTATATTGTTTCAAAGTCCAAACAGCTACAGCTACTAGAAGAAGAATTAAGTATCAATACTAAACTTAGCCAATACTGAATATATTGCTTTATAATTTAATATATTTTAATTTATTTCAAAATACTAAGAGAAATCATTAGATAGTTAACTAGAAAACAGATTTTTTTATAGGTAAGCCATAAAAAAGACAAAGAGAGGTTGGGGAAATAACCTAAATGGATAAATCAATGTAACTAAAACTAGAATAAGAGTGAATTTTAATTGTTTATAATCTTTGTTTTCCTTTTGGACTATGGTCTTTTTATATTTTATTTATTGAATTATCTAATAATAATAAGTCTTTTTGCTATAATGTAAATTTAAAATGCTATTTAATAAATAATAAAGTCTTAAGTTGGGAAAAAAAGAATAAATATGAGTCGTTGGTAGGGGAAACGGGATGAGAAAAATAATCCTGAAATGTAGCCCAAATTATTTTATTAACTTTAAATTTATTTCAGCAGCAAGCTGGAAGTTACTGACCAGGCAAAGAATAATAGGTCATTGAATGCATTTAATTTAGGCAGTAGACTCAATTTTTAATGAAATATCTATACATGACTGTTTTATCAAAATTAGAATATTGATGCTGTTCATAAGAGTAATGCCCATTCCATGTCTAATTTGATCACATAAAGTAATGACTTAATGATTTAAGGCATAGTATGTGATTTGTAAAGAGAAGATGCGAATTTTCTTGGCAGTAAGAAAAGAATATCACATATTAAGAATAAATTAAAGTAGGTTAATCTGGTAAAAGCAAATTATAAATTTAGGAAAGAAATTAACCGAGCTAGGAAATCAAAGTTGCAGACTAGAACAGTTCATATCTGACTTTGGAATACTCTGCAAAGAAAAATGAGCAAGAAATACATGGTAAATATGAAAAGCATTAAGTTAAGACTTGGGAATGCTGGTTCTGTTATTAACTAGCTTTGATGCTATCTTCAATTTCCGTTCATGTAAAATGAAGGTGTAGAATAAACTAATCTTACAGTTATTTTCTAGCTCTACCTTTCTATGTAGAGAGAAGGCTATTATAAGATGGAAATTCAATGACAAGGAGTATATTTCTTGTAACATCAAGACTAATTAGAGGTGATTCAACAGGACAAAAGATTTGTGGCTCATTAATGATCACGAGAGCAGAAAACATGTAATTTATAATTTTTTGTCCTTTTCATCTTTTTAAAAAGTGTTTAATTCTCTTCTTGAGTACCCCTATGAGAATAATTTATATTAAGATGTTGGTGTCACAGTTAATGAACCTAATGAAGTACAACCAGACTCCAGATTTCATTTTTGATGTGGATAATTGATTTTATGAAATGTTTAAGCATATGAATGACAAATGTTTGGAAGTCACTCCTTGATCCCACTTCGTATGTTTGCAGTGTCTGCAATTTAAGAATCTTGTTTAACACAGATGCCTAATAGCTTCCCCATTTTTTAGCCTAAATACACCACAAACTTTCCCAAGGCAATAGGAAAAATGATTGATAGTATATTAGAAGCACAAAGGATGCACCACACTTTCGTAATTAATTGAGACTCCAACAAGAATATATGCTTATGTGGCATTGACAATGGGAAAGTTTAAAGGAAATGGAGTCATTTCCACTTCTAGCAAATGAAGAGTGAAGGAAGGCAGAATCTGTTCTACAGTATTGAGCAAAAGAAAATTAAAAAGTGAATCATTTTCAAATTCAATCTGTTTGGCAACCTTTAATTCATAATTAACTAGTGTTCCGGGGCAGATTAATTACATGGTACTAACCATGCAATTATAGGTAAATGTATGTTTTATTCTTCAGCATTCTAAGCAAATGGAGCTCACCTTACATGTTAATTACTTTTGGATCTACTAGATGTAATTCCTATATCAAAGACAGGAGGCTGTAATTAGTAAATACGTAGTATATAACAAGTGTGTTTCCCAGACTAAAAAAGAATGTTACAGCGCAAGGAGTAGGGTTTTAAAGTCAAACCAGTGTTCAAATTTTTGAATGCTACTTTCACCACAATATTAAAGACTTTTTTCTCATCAGGAAGAATAGGGTTGCTGAATTGATTGAACATTGTCATCAACTACTTTATCCTTCAGTTACAGAACCTGGGAGAAGACACTCAGTGGCTTTATACCTTTCTCACTCTCTTTGACTATTTTATTCGTTCTGCTTGCTATAGTTCTTAAACTTTTAGCCAGCTGTTTAATTCCATCTGGTTATTCAAGATCTAAATCAGAATTCAGAAAAATAAAATCTTATTCAAAAACAGTCATAACAATTCTCCATGGCTGTTTTCTCATGACAACAGTAGAGTTGAATAGATATGTCCACACCTGTATTGCCCACACAGCCCACAATGCGTTTGCTATCTGGCCCTTTATATAAAATGTTTGCTAACTACTGATCTAGAGAAAGTCTTGTCTTCTCTTTACTGTTTCATCTGAAAGATACCAAGTTTGTTTCAACACCCTTTGGTTGTAGATTAACTGAATGGTAACACAGGCCCTGAGAAGTATGGATACATATCAGTTTTCCTTCTTTACCTCTCTGTACAGTATAATACCTGGAACTTAAATATTTTTGTTTGTATTTAAAAATAAAGTGATAAATGTAAAATCTCCTAAAATGAATATATAAATTTGATGTCAGTCTAGCTAGAATATAAATTAATTTGTAAGCTATTATGGGAATATCTAAACACACCAAGACATAATCCAAATTTGAAAAAGAAGTTTAAGAAGCTAAGTATGTGCTTTTTTTGCAGAATGTGAGGACAGATGTGTGATCGTGGGAAAAAGGATTCAACAACTTTAATATGGATTTACCCAATTGACTTTATACCTCATGTAATCTGTTCTGAGCTTGTTACATAGTTTGTGTGTGTGTGTTCCCATGTGCGCTTCTATGTGGCTTTTACATAGGATGTATTTTTTCAGTTGGTCTCCAATTTGATTCAGAACCAATTTTTGCAGACTACATCCTTCCCACTCTATTTCTCTGGTCCTTTAGCTTTAATCTCTCCTGCATACAAAATGCAACTATTCCAAATATTCCTAATTATTTTCTCTCTGTTATCACTCTGAATATACACCATGCATAATCAGCTTTTTCTTAATCTACAGGATTTTTATTTTTGAATAGAAATGCATGAAATAAAGTATGAACTCTAAAGCTCCAAAAATTTAATTTTCACTAATTTGAAATAGAATCTATTTTCTCCATTACATGGAAGAGTACCATGCCTATTGCTAATTATAAATGCTAAATTATCACGTGTGAAAGATTAATTACTATTATGGTTATTAGTGGGTTTCTGATAGGTAACATGTATGGTATATAAGAGATATTTTTTTTATTTTATTTTATTTTATTTTATTTTATTTTATTGTATTGTATTGTATTGTATTGTATTTATTTGAGAGGTAGAGCTATAAATAGAGAGAAGGCAGAAAGAAAGGTCTTCCATCTGAAGATGATCCAGGACATTCTTCTGTTTTTCCCATGTGAGTGCAGAGGCCCAAGAACTTGGGCCATATCCTACTGCTTTCCCAGACCCGAGGCAAAGAGCTGGATTGGAAGAGGAGCAGCTGGGACTTCAACAGATGCCCATATGGGATTCTGGCACCATAGATAAAGGCTTAGCTTACTATGCCACCGGGCTGGCCTCAAGAAATATTCTAAAACCAATTACAAATGTCACTATTTGAATTTTATTGTTTTATTTCTTTTGGCTGGATAAAGCCATTTTCAGAAGACTTTTTTTAGAAATTGGTAGTTCCTTTTACTTTGCATTTGCTTTTATCTCTATGAGTATTGTGGCTTTATTCTTTATACTGGCGTTAAAAGGAATGGCCATTGCTATATTTATTTCATAAATATTTATAAACTTATTTGAAATCTGATTTTTTATATAAATGAATAAATTAGGACACTTTGATTATGGAGTTTCTCTTTCGTGCTTTGGTTTTTGTTATGCCCCTGGATATATGCTCTAAGAGGCTTATATCTGTTATCCAGCTTTTGTTTACCAGTTACAGTGTGTATCTTCTCTCTAAAATGCTGATGTTCCAAGATTCTTAAAGCATCATACTAATACCATAGTGCATTAAGATGTTTGGACTCCAATGTAATTATAAGTTAATAATGAATGTCCAAATGTAATTGCCATGTAAATATGGATTATAATCCAGATGATCTATTGCATACACAATGAGGGTAATAATTAGAATAGAGAATCTGTGCAGTTACAGAGGCCTTGGAATTCACTAGTCTGATTTTCACACCTTAACTATCAGTTCCTGTTGTTAATGTGATATGAGTTTTTAAAAAGATATATTTATTTTTATTTGAAAGGTAGAATTGCAGTAGAGAGAGGAAGAGACTGAGAGAGAAATCCTCCTTCTGCTGATTCACGCCCCAAATGGCTGCAGTGATCAGTGCTGGGCCAGGCTGAAGCCAGGAACTTCCTTTGGGTCTCCCATGTGAGTGCAGGGTCCCAAGCACTTGGGTCATCATCTGCTAGTAGGATCGGAAATGGAGCTGCTGGGTGTTCAACCAGCACCCATATAGGATGCTAGATAGTGGGAAGATGCTCAACCCACTAAGCTGCAACACCAGCCCCAAGGTGATACACCATGCACATGCAACCTGATCTATTCCAAGAAATATTGACATATATCAATAGATTATAGATACATAATTATGTAACAAAAACTGCTTGAAAGAGGGAACATTATTATATCACTAAATAGTAATGTGTGTGTATATATATATATACTGACTCAAGTGTTTTGGATGCTGAGGATTTATTCTCATTTTCATCTAGTAAAAGCACCTTTCAGGGGCCAGCACTGTGGTGTAGCAGGTAAAGCCACAGCCTGCAGTGATATAGGTGCCAGTTCAAATCCCTGATGCTCCAGTTCCAATCCAGCTCTCTGCTATGGCTTGGGAACACAGTAGAAGATGGCCCAAGTCCTTGAGTCCCTGCACCCACCTGGGAAATGTGGAAGAAGCTCCAGGCTCCTGGCTCGGGTTCAGCCCAGGGCTGGTGCCGCGGCTCAATAGGCTAATCCTCTGCCTGGGGCGCCGGCACCCCAAGTTCTAGTCCCAGTCGGGGCACCAGATTCTGTCCCAGTTGCTCCTCTTCCTGTCCACCTCTCTGCTGTGGCCCTGGAGTGCAGTGGAGGATGGCCCAAGTCCTTGGGCCATGCACCCGCATGGGAGACCAGGAGAGGCACCTGGCCCCTGGCTTCAGATCAGCGCGGTGCCCTGGCCGCAGCTCGCCAACCGCAGCGGCCATTGGGGGCGGGGTGAACCAATAGAAAAGGAGGACTTTTCTCTCTGTCTCTCTCTCTCACTGTCCACTCTGCCTGTCAAATAAATAAATAAATAAATAAAAGGATCAGCCCAGCTCCAGCCATTGTGGCCATTTGGAGAATGATCTAGCAGATGAAAGACCTCTGTTTCTGTCTCTCTCTCCAGTCTTTGAAAAATTGCCTTACCATTACTGTGCTTTATATTTCTTTTTTAGTCTATCAATGCAAGTATCTTGTTTTCTTTTAGCTGGAGAAGAACATCTGGCTCAACTCAGTTCAATTATACTGCTTTTCTCTCTAGTTTGGAAACTTGAACATAAAATGTTGTGACAATTTTTCTAATACCCCAGAGTTGATTTTTCTCCTGATTAGATAGACATTTTGCTCATGCACCTGGATTGCTTGGTTTATCCAAATCTAGCACTTGACTATTTTATTTCAACTCCATGAGTCATGCAATATCCTTCCAATGAATTTCCTTTCTGATCTACTGATCCAGTCTATCCCTTGAAAACAATACATTTAATTCTGTTGTTCTTAATCTTAGCTGCATACTGGCATCACCTGGCATGTTTAAAAACTCTCGTTGCCCAGGTTACACCACAAATTATCTTAAAATCCTGAAGAACACTCATGCATTAAAATTTTTAAAATTCCCAGATAATTCCAATTTGTAGCCCTAGTTGAGTAGATGAAATTATTCAAATAGTTACTTTGCTAATGCCAATCTTGTGTTTCATCGTTGTCTTACAACAATCTTATGAGATAGTTGTTATTATTTCCATCTTATAATGGGAGAGCTGAATCAGACAATATGCTGAGGAAACTGTAGAGCTCATGTAGAGCATGGGAGGAAGACAAACATCACATCCTGACTTGGATTATGTCATTTCTAAGTGCTACTGTAACTAAAACTTAAGAAAATAAAGTCAATAAATGTAGAACTAAATTTAAAGCCATGGCTTCTACTATTTTAATATAAGCAAAATGTTATTTCCCCAAAAAATACTGTGAAAAATGATTTTTAATTGATAAAATGAAAGATAAAACAGAGGGTAACGCTCAGATTATGACCTCTTGCTCCTTCTGATACAGACTACAGAAAAGGATCTAACCTAAACAATTTTTGAAAAAAAAAAAAGCAAAAAGAGGTCAAAATTGATTACATATTTCTTATTACCTGATAAATAATAGCATATAAATTTGCAGAGTGAGAATTGGATTCTTTGGTTTCCAAATTCTAAAAGAAATTATTTTCTGATAATTAAAATGCCATGTGACAACATAATAAATATTCATTTGGAGTGAGCACTCACAGTATGCAAAGATGCATTTCATGATGGAAGTGATTCTGCAGTGAATTTAACCACATTGTAAATTTAAGCTGTGCAGATGCCAAAGTTTTAACTATATTGAATGTCCCTACTATTTATAGGATGATAAATTACTTAATGATTCACTTCTACCAACATTTACATTAAAAAAGTCTACCCAATGGAGTTCATCTAAAAATCTCTTGAGTTTGCTCTTTGCACATGCCCCTGTTCTCTGTACTCCAGTGTGCAAATTCAAGCCATGCTGGTCTCTCCAAACTGTATCTCCGTCTTTCCAACTAAGCAAGATTGGTAAGCTGTGCTTGGGAGTCCATTTCACATGGTGAAGCCTGGATAGGCCACCAGGCAATTAACTTTATGATCTAGGGGCTCACCAAATCAGCTTCCTCTCTTTTTAGGATACAGTCTTCTATTACTGTTGTTCAACATCTAAAACTATATTCATACGGTTAGTTTGTTTTTATACGGTTTTTGCTTACTTGTCTTGTTTTGTATTGGTTGGAGTCCAGCTTTTACAGCAATGAATTAACGAGTGGAAACATAAAGTAGTCTCTCCATTTTTTTCTGATAAATCAAAAGCTCCATTGGTTCAGAGTGACACCTTTAATCATTTCGCATACAGAGGATAAAGTCTGAGTCACTTTATTTTTTCTAATATTTCTATATTACATATTCTTAATTACTAAGAAATTTTATTCTAAATCTAAGTATCTGGTGTTATGTAAATTGTCTCCTATATCATCGTTCTTTTTTTTTAACTTTTATTTAATGAATATAAATTTCCAAAGTACGACTTATGGATTACAATGGCTTCCCCACCATACCGTCCCTCCCACCCGCAACCCTCTCCTTTCCCACTCCCTCTCCCCTTCCATTCACATCAACATTCATTTTCGATTCTCTTAATATACAGAAGATCAGCTTAGTATACATTAAGTAAAGATTTCAACAGTTTGCTCCCACACAGAAACATAAAGTGAAAAATAATAGATGATTTTTTAAATGATGATGAAATCAGATCAGACCTATTGTCATGTTTAATCCCAGTGAGAGTCAAGTTGGGAATTGATAATTTCTTTTTTTTTTTTTTAAAGAAGATCAGTTTAGTATACATTAAGTAAAGATTTCAACAGTTTGCACCCCCATAGAAACACAAAGTGAATTATACTGTTTGAGGACTCGTTATAGCATTAAATCTCAATGTACAGCACATTAAGGACAGAGATCCTACATGAGGAGTAAGTGCACAGTGACTCCTGTTGTTGACTTTACAAATTGACACTCCTGTCTATGGCATCAGTAATCTCCCTATGCACCAGTCATGAGTTTCCAAGGCTATGGAAGCCCTCTGAGTTCTCCGACTCTTATCTGGTTTAGACAAGGTCATAGTCAAAGTGGAGGTTCTCTCCTCCCTTCAGAGAAAGGTACCACCTTCTTTGAAGACCTGTTCTTTCCACTGGGATCTCACTCACAGAGATCTTTCATTTAGGGTTTGTTTTTTTTTTTTTTTTTTTTTTGCCAGAGTGTCTTGGCTTTCCATGCCTGAAATACTCTCATGGGCTTTTCAGCCAGATCCGAATGCCTTTAGGGCTGATTCTGAGGCCAGAGTGCTGTTCAGGACATCTGCCATTCTATGAGTCTGCTGAGTATCTCACTTCCCATGTTGGATCACTCTCCCCTTTATTTATTCTATCGGTTAGTATTAGCAGGTACTAGACTTGTTTATGTGCTCCCTTTGACTCTTAGTCCTTTCATTATGATCAATTGTGAACTGAAATTGATCACTTGGACTAGAGAGATGGCATTGGTACATGCCACCTTGATGGGATTGAATTGGAATCCCCTGGTATGTTTTTAACTCTACCGTTTGAGGTAAGTCAGCTTGAGCATGTCCCAAATTATACATCTCTTCCCTCTCTTATTCCCACTCTTATGTTTAACAGGGATCACATTTCAGTTAATTTTCAACACTTAAGAATAACTGTGTATTAATTACAGAATTAAACCAGTCATATTAAGTAGAACAGACAAAAAAACTACTAAGAGGGATAATGTATTAAGTTGTTCATTAACAGTCAGGGCTATGCTGATCAAGTCACCGTTTCTCATAGTGTCCATTTCACTTCAGGAGGTTTCCTTTTTGGTGTCAGTCAGTTGTCACCGATCAGGGAGAACATATGGTATTTGTCCCTTTGGGACTGGCTTATTTCACTCAGCATGATGTGTTCCAGATTCCTCCATTTTGTTGCAAATGACTGGATTTCTTTGTTTCTTACTGCGGTATAGTATTCTAAAGAGTACATATCCCATAATTTCTTTATCCAGTCTACCGTTGATGGGCATTTAGGTTGGTTCCAGGTCTTGGCTATTGTGAATTGAGCTGCAATAAACATTAAGGTGCAGAAAGCTTTTTTGTTTGCCAATTTAATTTCCTTTGGGTAAATTCCAAGGAGTGGGATGGCTGGGTCGAATGGTAGGGTTATCTTCAGGTTTCTGAGGAATCTCCAGACTGACTTCCATAGTGGCTTGACCAGTTTGCATTCCCACCAACAGTGGGTTAGTGTCCCTTTTTCCCCACATCCTCGCCAGCATCTGTTGTTGGTAGATTTCTGTATGTGAGCCATTCTCACCGGGGTGAGGTGAAACCTCATTGTGGTTTTGATTTGCATTTCCCTGATTGCCAGTGATCCTGAACATTTTTTCATGTGTCTGTTGGCCATTTGGATTTCCTTTTTTGAAAAATGTCTATTGAGGTCCTTGGCCCATCTTTTAAGAGGGTTGTTTGTTTTGTTTTTGTGGTGTCTCCTATATCATTAACATAACAGTGAATCTAGGAGAAGATTTTATGTTAAATAATTATAGGTTTTGTATTAAATAATTATAAAGAAGTATCACAATATATTTACTATATATTTGGACAGATGATAACTTCGCTCATTAAAAACATCTAGCTTGCATATGTTATTTCAAAAAAATGTTCAAAAAGAACAAGATCAAGCAAGTAGAAAAACCCATTTTATTAATGGGTTAAGAATGGTCATCCCACAACAGATAACATGGAGATATGGATAGAAAAAGGAATCAACATCAAAAAATAGTAAGTAAATAAAATATTAAGATGGAAAACACTAGAAGATTTTGATTATTTCACCATAAAGAAATATTAAATGTTTTAAAAGATCGATATACTTATATGATTGGCATGTTTTTATCAAAACATCATATCCCACAAATATGAACAAATTTTATGTACTTGTTTAAAAACTTTTTAATAAAAAAAAGTTTGAGGGTACATTTCCTGACTCATTATAGGGCATTTTTTATGTAACTGAGAGGGCAGAAAGAAGAGGGAGTCTCTCTCTTGGTACCTACTGTAAGGCCATGAACCCCACTCGTGTAGGCTCTATCCTCATGACCTAATCATCTACCAAAAGTCCTGTCAATGCCATCACTTTGTGTTTTAGGATTTCAACACATGAGTTTTTAGGGAAACACAAACCTTCAAAACCTGAGACTACCACAATCCTGATATAAATACTTCATATTATAAAAATATTTAGTTCATTTAAACATATTTTAAACATTTCAATCTTAATTGAATCTACTACTTCCCAGGAAATTGAAAGTGAATAGGAAAGCAGTCCTTGAACGGGCTTGAATATCGCTTGTTACTTAGTACTATTTTTTGTTGCTACAATAAGAGATCTGCACAAAATTATTTTAGAAAGAATAATTTATTCTTTTATATTTCTGAAGGTAAGAAGTCTAAAATAATTTTCACTGAACTAAACTCATTATATTAACAGGGCCAATTTGTTCCAGAAGTTTTGAGAAGACTATCAGTTGTCTTCCCTGCTTCAGTTTCTTATCTGGTGGCCATCTGTATCCTGCAGCTCCCAGTCCCTTCTTCCATCTAATTACATCACTTCAATTACTGCTTCCATGGCCACTTCCCCTTCTCCTCTTACTTCTGCATTCCTATATGAGAGTCTTGTGATTCCATTGCCTCCATGTGGATAACACAGAAGCATTACCCCACCAAAGTAAAGTCCCTTGTGCTGTCAAGTTAACATTCAGAGGTCCCAAGGATCACTAGGATGTGGTTACATTTGGGGGTAGTTTGCTAAACTAATTTAAACAATCTAAACTGGACTTCAAGTGTTATTTTGCATCCTAAAACTTGTAGTGATGCCAATATGGAGGGAAGAAAAATACAAAAGAGTGTCCTAGTTGCTATTGGGGAAAATAGAAAAGAATGAGATATGGTCCCGATTTTTCATAAACTCAAAACTCACTGGACATGTCAAAGGCAGAGGCAATCATAAATATATGTAGATCAAACCTAGCAGATATTTTCTCTTTATATTTACTGCAGAAGTATGTGCTTTAATCCTCTGAATATTCTTTTACACTTCAATTGACCAGACAAATCCTTATTTAAAGTGGTAATTTCACAGTAGGGCTGCATTCAAAGTTCATTGCATGTGGTATTTAAGAGGTCATGACTAAAGTCATTTTTAATGATGTTTCAGTGTTTACTGAATTTACAAAATCATCTTCTGTGATGTTATTATCTGAAGCAATAAAAATTTTATACCTCTGAAAGACAGCATCTAAAGCAGTAGTTTCTAAACATTGATTTTTGTTCTCATGCTCCATGATGATTTCATTTGTCTAAGATGAAAGAGGAAAAAAATATAAAAGTGTAAGGAGCTGCTCATGAAGCCAAATAAATTCAGTTATAATCAGCCTTCCTTCCTTCTCATCATTTTTTTTCCAAAAAAAAGTTTAAAGGATAATAAGAAAATATTTTAACTTGAAAAAATGATGATTTCACAAATACATGTTAGTAGAAAACTAATACACACACACACACAAATGCATACATCCTGGTTTATAAAATTCAAATTCCTAGAAGCCAGTGATGTATAGTTTGGATTCATTAAATAATTTTGAAAATATCAGTCATAATATGTATAGTTGTAGAATACTTTAAAAATTACAAAATGTATTTATGTTCATCAGGAAAGACTCACATATCATGTTGTACAAGATGATGAATGGATATGGCAATATTCACATCTTGAGCTGTGCATTTGTCACTTCAATCACCTATCCTAGCGGACAGAGGTTACAGAGAGATACGTTCTCCCTGCTCCTTACTATGACTTTTAACTTACTCTTTTTCTCTTTTTAAACTATTCACTCTGACTTTGAATTCTTAAATATAATGCACATATATTTTGAGTACTATGGAAAGGACCAAAAAGATAAGGATAATGATATGATGTGATGACGGTTGATCAGCAGTTTGTCCACACAGCTAGCATTACTGTATTGAGTAGGAAATATATTTAAAATGAGACATTTGGTATTACGGAGAAAGACTTATTCATGACTGTTTCAAGATAGTTTCTGGAAATAGGCATATGGAATTAAAAAGGATGGTAAGAAGATGATGAGGGATGAGGTCAATATAATTTTGATTTTGTAACTATATGATTGAGAAGTAACCCCTTTATATATAATATCACAGTAGAGTACTCTGTGAAATATCTTGGCAATAGAGGTTTATACTTATCAATTTAACACATATCAATTATAGAAAGTGCTACAACTTAATTAACCCATTTTTGGTGATATGCTATGGCAATACTACTCAGAGAAGAATCTCTATCGATCACCTAATGTTACATTTTGAACAGGATTTGGCTTCTAACACTCATGAATATATTTAAAACCCAGTTTTATGCTAATTGTCATTGGTGGAGACTTGACAAAACTATGGCATCTGGGAAATTAGCCTCACAGGAGGGCTTTACATCACTGGGGTTTGTTCTCAAAACTGGAGTTCTCATTAGCAAGTTGGTTATTTAATCCACATTCAGCCTGCCTTCTCTCGCTGCCAGAATTTTAAGCTATCTGAAACAAATGTAGGAGACTGACATCCATCATTGGATTAGGCAAACTTTGTTTAATGGGACAGGAAAAGCATTAATTATGAAAGAAAGAAAAGGTAAACTATCACCTCAACAAAACTGAAAGTTTTTTCATCAAAAAATGTATTTAACAGGGTGAGCATTTGTCTCGTGGGTTTGATGCCTGCCTCTGGCTCCTGACCCCACCTTTCTGCTGAGGCGACATCTGGAAAGCAGCAATGACGGCTCCTGTAGTTCTGCTCCTGCCACCCACATGGAGAACCTGATTGAGTTCCTGGCTTCCAGCTTGAACCCAGCACAGTCCCAGACATTATGGATATTTGAAGAGTGAATCCATAGATGGAAATGTTGCCTGTGTCTGACTGTCTGACTCTGTCTCTCAAACAAATAAATACTGTTTAACAACAAGTGTAAGAAAATCAGAAACTGTGAATTCTAAATCAAAAATTTGGATTTTAAAACAAAATTAGTAAAATTCAACAAAAGATGAAAAAAATATGCTTTAAAAAGAAATGAAAGTGGGGCCAGTGCTGTGACATAGTGGGTAAAGCCACCGCCTGCAGTGCCAGCATCCAGTATGGGCATCGGTTCAAGTCCCAGCTGCTCCACTTCTGATCCTGCTCTCTGCTATGGCCTCAAAAAGCAGAAGATGGCCACGTTTTGGGCCCCTGGACCCACCTGGGAGACCTGGAAGATGCTCCTGGCTCCTGGCTTCGGGTTGGTGCAGCTCTGGTCATTGTGGCCATTTAGGGAGTGAACCAGCGGATGGAAGACTTCTCTTTCTGCCTCTCCTCTGTATTAACTCTGACTTTCAAATAAAAAAATAAATCTTAAAAAAAGGAAGGAAGGAAGGAAGGAAGGAAGGAAGGAAGGAAGGAAGGAAGGAAAGCAAAAAACTATTATTGCCCTGATGATAATTCATTTATTTTCAGGGCAATAATAGTTAACCCTCAGACAATTCACACCCATAAATATAGCTAAAATGAAAAATACTGGGACATTTAAATTTCAGCAGGACATTTGCAATGAGGATTAGCCTTTCATTCAGTGTTTTGTTACAAACATTTTGGTGAGCTGTGACCCAATGATTCCATTCGTAAAAGAACCAAAGACATACATAAACAAATATATATATAATAATATTCATCATAACTTTATTCATAACAACTAAATATGGATAACCTCAGTGCCCAGCAATCATGAACCAATAAACAAATGTTCTGTGTTCATACTAAACAATAAAAAAGAAACAAAATATCAAAACATGCAAAAACAGAGATGGATAACTATACAAATATTAAAATTATGCAAATTTATATCAAATAATATGAATATCCAAATTACATTCAGTGAAACAAACTTGCTACAAATGACTAAGTACTGTGTATTTTCATTTATATAAAGTTCTAAACTAGGAATAATTCATGTATGTTTATAGACATCAAAGATGAATTGTCAGGGCCAGCTCTGTGGCACAGTCAGTTGATCCTCTGCCAGCAGTGCCAGAACCCATAAGGGCTCTGGTTCGAGTTTCAGCTGCTCCGCTTCTGCTCCAGCTCTCAGCTATGGTCTGGGACACAGTAGAAGATGGACCAAGCACTTGGGCCCCTGTACCCACATGTGAGACCCAGAAGAAGCTCCTTGTTCCTGGCTCTGGAATGGCCCAGTTCTGGCTGTTGCAGCCATTTGGGGAGTAAACCAGCAGATGGAAGACCTTTCTCTCTGTCTCTCCCTCTCACTTTGTGTAACTCTACCTCTTAAATAAACAAAATCTTTTAATTTTTTTTTTAAAGAAAGATGAATTAATTGCCTAGGGCCTGGCGCTGAGGCTTAGTGGGTGAAGCTGCTGCCTGCAGTTCCCATATCCCATATGGACACTGGTTTGAGTCCCAGCTGCACCACTTTTGGTCCAGCTCTTGGCTATGGCCTGGGAGAGCAGTAGAAGATGGTCCAAGTCTTTCAGCACCTACACCTGCATGGGAGACCTGGAAGAAGCTCCTGGCTCCTGGCTTTGGATCAGCCTAGCTCTGGCCATTGTGGCCATTTGGGGAGTGAACCAGCAGATGGAAGACCTCTCTCTCTCTCTCTCTACCTCTGCTTCTCTGTAACTTTGACTTTCAAATAAATAAATGAATCTTTAAAAAAAGGTAAAAAAAAAAAGATAAGTTGCCTTTAGAGCATGAGAGAAGGGAGTAGGGAATACACATAGGAAGACTTTCTGGAATATTGACATTCTTGTATATGCTATTTCCTGTGTGTATTATAGCATTGTAAGCAGATGCCACAACTCATTAAATTTATGACATAAGATCTCTACGTTTAGTTGTATATAAATAATACTTTGATCAGAAAAAGAAAAAATCAATAAACTGTTAGAATATTATATAATATCTCTAAAGCATATTTATGTGTTTCTTTTTATTTGAAAGGCAGAGAGAGAGAGAGAGAGAGAGAGAGATCTTCCATTCGCTGTTAGACTCCCTAAATGCTCACAATAGCTGGGGCTGGGTGAGGCTGAACACAGGAGCCAGAAACTCCATCTGTGTCTGCCATATGGGCAGCAGGGACCTGAGTACTAAGGCAACACCTTCCATTTCTCAGAATGTACATTAGCAAGAGTTGGATCAAAAGCAGAGGCAGAACTCAGTTCCAGGAACTCTGATATGGAATATGGGTATCCCAAGCAATGGCTTTACTTGTGACACTACAATATCTTCCTCTCAGAATTTTATTTTAACATTTTAAAATTTACTGTGAATTAGTATGCTCAAAATAAAGACCAAAATTCAATATTCTTGTCCAAAGTATAATTTAGAATAGCGAGATTTTTGCAACTGATTTTAGAATTCCCCTGCTTCCCTCAAATGTGACAACTTTTGATGTTTTGCTTCAGATGACCTAGAATATTCTTATGGTAGGAAAAATTGAGTAGATGATCTCTTATTCTATGCAAGATTTTATATGTTCTTTGTGTTTTGATGCATTTCAACTTTATTTTAGTGATTTGATATTTCTTGATTGTATTACAGAAAGAAAAACAATCATAATTATGCTAGGATAAAATAAAAACAAAACAAAAGTAAATAATAGTTTCCTTTTCTAAGAGTAGGTTATGCAAACATCCATGTGAGATGCTATTTACGCTTAAAGGTATTATCTTTCATGTTTTCCCTTGGGTGGCCTCAAAAATGATTCCTACTTTGTGAAACAGCCTTACCATGAATGAATGTTTTTGAAGTATACTGAGATGAAATATGAAATGTATTGAAAATAATGGCATGCTCCTTTGCATAGTGGCAAAGGCATAAAGTATGCTAAAACACTTTCTAAGCATTCAACAAGAGTAATGAATGAGGTTAAGCTACATGATGCCTTTAATAAGACAACAATAAACTACTGCTTCTTATTTTCTAGAAAACTGATGTATATGAGGACACAGCTGCGCTTTCAATTAATTCCAACAGGTGGCATCCAATTATTATTCTGTGATCTCCATCCATGCTCAGTTTACTAAACCATTACAGGTAAAAGCCCCAGAGCCTACGCTGTAGCCCAGTAGTTCAAGGTTCCACCTGCAGCACCAGCACCCATATGGGTGCTGGTTCATGTCCCAGCTGCTCCACTTCCAATCTAGCTCTCTGCTGTGGCCTGGGAAAGCAGTAGAAGGTGGCCCAAGTGCTTGGGCCCCTGCACCTGTGTGGGAGACCCGTTAGAAGCTCCTGGCTCCTGGCTTCCGATGGGTGCAGTTCCAGCCATTGTGGCCATTTAGGGAGTGAACCAGCTGATGGAAAACCTTTCTCTGTCTCTCCCTCTCACTGTCTGTAACACTACCTCTCAAATAAATAAATAAAATCATTTAAAAAAAGTTAAAAGCCCCACCATAAAATTTATAGCTTTCCACCAAAGTCTCATTCCAAAACCATGAGTCAATTTCCTATGTAAAATAAATAAATATATTTGAGAAAGAAGCCACACAGAAAAGACAGCAAATTGTATGGTTCACCTTATGGGGAGTAGCTGAAAAAGGTACATCTATAGGGACTGAAAATGGATTAGCAGTCGTTGTAGCCTGACAGTTAAAGGGACCTATGAATTGATGGTAAATAGATGTGATTGTCTTGGACTGATGAAACTATTCTCTAACTGGATTATGGTGATGGTAGCACAGGTTAGTAAATTTACTAAAAACCATTGACTTATACACATAAAAAGATGAGTTTTATGGTATGTAAATTATACCTAGCAGAGCCCTAAAATTTTTAAAATGGGATTGAGTAGTTGAGCTAACAAGCATTTCTCTAAATGAGGTTTGAGTTTCTGTCACATAGGCAGATGTTGATGCAAAGAAAAAAATAACAGTTCTATAGAATGACATATATTATTCCTGGTTGTTCAATGATTGACACACTTTGGCAAGTTAAAATGAATCTTACAGAAAGTTAAATATAAAATTCCTACTCCTCTTAAATAGAGATAGCAGATATGAAAATCAATCTAAATGTAATGTTTACCATGCTCTCCAGGATCCATATGGAGAAGTCTTCATCAATGTATTTACATGTTGGTTTTTTTTACTCACAAGTTAGAGGTAGTTTCTCCACTTCCAAGAAGCCAGATGATGGGGAGTACTTGTTGTCTTCCTTAAGTATATATACTAAGGATTTCAAATAAATGAAATTGATAAAATTAAAGTATTTTCTTTGGTTAATAAAGATTTCTCAACTTCAGCTGTATTTTGGGGGCATAACGTTATGGGGAGTCTAAGTCAAAATTAATATTTTGGGGTCCTTGACATTTATTTAGGTAAGAATTCTAAATATCAGCTCAAATGAAGCAGACAACATGGTAAGGTTTGCAATTTATTGAGAGAGTAAGAGAAGTACACAGGAATGTGAGGGCTTTAAAAAGAGAGAGAGTTACAAAGATTAAACAGGAAGCTCCATACCAAAATCTCCGGGGAGGGGGACATGCAAGGGGCCACGTGCAGGAGTCTGCAGGCCAGAGGCACGTGGGGGAGCTGCAAGAGAAAAAGGGACAGGAGTGGCAGCAAAAACAGGCAGGCTTAGCGCACTCCACACCACTTACTCACTTCCAAAAGAGGAATAGTTACATAGTCTGACTGACTGGTGCATGGATACAAGGTGAGATCAGGTAGGGGTGGGGTGGTGTGATCTCCAGCTCATAATCTAATCCTATCTCCTTGATTAATACCATATCAACTTGGGCCCTTAATTCTTGACCCTGAGGGCTATCTTAAGGAGAACAGGACAGTTAGCAGCAAACCTAGCCTCTACAATTTAGATAATAATCATTAGAAGGCTATATTCAGAACGGAAAAATTTAAAGCTACTGTTAAGTATTATTGGTAAGCATCAGTAAATCATCACACTTTTAGGATGAACTTTGTATTGGGGAGATGAGGAGGAGGAATGTAGTATATGAAGTGTCAAATTGGGGCTTAAGCTCTAAGTAAGGCTTAGTAGAAGAGAAGAAAAGAGAATAAAATACAAATGTATTTCGGAGATATTGGCTGAATATAAGTTATTCTCAGTAACTTGTCGTATGTTTGAAATAAACTACACACACACATACACACACACATACACACACAGAGAGAGAGTCACAGTAATTTCTAGAAATTAGTTTTCTGGGAGGCCGGCACTGTGGTTTAGTGGATAAAAGCCTCCACCTGCACTGCCAGCATCCCACTTGGATGCCCGTTCAAGTCTTGGCTGTTCCACTTACAATACAACTCTCTGCTATTTATTACCTGGGAAAGCAGTACAATATGTTCCAAGTGGTTGGGCCCCTGCACCAGCATAGGAGACCCAAAAGAAGCTCCTGGCTCCTGGCTTTGGATCAGTGCAGCTCTGGCCATTGTGGCCAATTGGGGAATGAACCAGCAAATGGAAGACCTCTCTCTTTCTGTCTCTGCCTCTCCTTCTCTCTCTGTGTAACACTGACTTTCAAAAAGAAACTTAAAAAATTAGTTTTCTGGGAGCTTTAGAGGGTATTTCTTTTCTCTATTTTTATTTACAGAATCAAGAGGAGGAACAGTCAGGAAGTAAAACAGCCTTCCTAGAAACTAGCATTCTGTTTGAGGTGACTTCAATAAGGTCATGGGAAAATGAAAAAAAATCATTATATTCTTAGAATTGTATCTATGAAATATACAAAATCTGTTCTGTTATAGTAATAAATTTAAAATGCAAAAATAAATAAATAAATAATTGGTGTTTCAAAGAATTAAAAAAAATGATATCCTGGGATAAACATTTGGCCTAGAAGTTAAAACACTGCTTGGGATGCCCACATTGCACATCAAAGTATTAGGTTTGTTTTTTTTTTTAAGGTTTATTTTATTTATTTGAAAGAGTTACAGAGAGAGGTAGAACCAGATAGAGAGAGAGAATGAGTGAGAGAGAGAGAGAGACAGGTCTTCCATTCTGCTGGTTCACTCCCCCAAATGACTACAACAACGAGAGCTGAGCTGATCTGAAGCCAGGAGCCAGGAGCTTCTTCCACGTCTCCCACATGGGTGCAGGGGCTCAAGGACTTGGGCCATCTTCTATTGCTTTCCCAGGCCATAGCAGAGAGCTAGATCAGAAGTAGAGAAGCCGGGACTCAAACCATATGGGATGCCAGAGCTGCAGGCTGGGACTTTAATCTGCTGTGCCACAGTGCCAGCCCCAAAGGATTAGGTTTAAATGTCAGCCCTGCTTCCAATCCTAGCTAACTGCAATAGGCACCCTGGACGAAGCAGGTGATGGCCCAAGTAGTTCCTGCCACTCATGTGTTGAGTTGCTGCCACCAACACCTGTTGCTGTAGGCATTTGGGGAGTAGATGGGATCTTTATGTCTGTCTCTCTGTCTCCCCCAAAAGTGAACACATGCAAAAGATAAGTTTATTCTGGCACAAAAAAATATTTGAAATTCATGCATGCAAATCGTCTTCAGAAAATCATGGGAAAGCATTTCATGAATAAACTATTCATGGATTTAAAAATTTTTTGTACTTAATAAATGTATCTTTTAAGTCAGTTTATCCATGAACTTTTTGAAGCTCTCTTGTGTTTGACAATGTTGCTATTTCATTCTTTTTGCCAACATAGCTTAATTTCTAAATAATAGTAATCATTCACAACAAAATTATAAAAAACTTTACAAGTACTTGCTTAAAACACAATTTATTTTAAATTCCTCTAATTATTATTATTATTATTATATTATTATTGATACATAATTATGCGATGGTCAAAATTTAAATAAACAATTATCTTCTGTTTTTTTTTTCAATTTCTTGACAGGTACAGAAAACTGTGTGTATTGTGATGATCCATTCTGATCATTATTTCAGAGGGTGATGGTACCAAAATTAAAAAAAAAAGTGTCAGATTAGATGAAATAGCTCCATATGGTAAAACATTGATATAAAAATTCCTTCTACTGAGAGTTGTTCTGCTCCCAGAAATTAGCACAACAAAGAATTTATATTAGAATTGAGATAATAGAACTCAGATTTCCCCTTTTAATTTTACAGTTGAAAGACCCCTTACAGGTTGTTTAGCTGCTATTTTCTAGATGTGGAAAATGAAATTCAGAAAGTTCAAGTTACTTTCGTCTTCAAGGTTACCTGCTGAGTAAGTGGCAGAACTAGGTCTAGAACACATGCTTTATCTTTATATGTACTTTCCACACTGCCAAAATGAATCCCTGCTGCCTTACCTCTCTGTTCTGCAGAGGAGAGTATTTTACAACACAGCATAGTGACTTAGTAATAATATGCCTTATATGAGTTCAGGACACATTAAGAACATTAATGTCATTATTATTATTTTAATGTAAAGAATATTAATGTCAATATTAATGTCATTATAAGACTATTATATCATTATTGGGAAAAGAGCTTTTATTGTAGCTTAAACTTTAATCTTTCAATGCTTGCATAATCCCAGTTCTTAAAGGGAAAAAAACAGTCTCAGTCAGCAACTTGTAACCAGTGCACACTCTATAACTAACTCTACAACAGCCTGAAGGTCAAAGAACTGGGTCATCTCGACATCAGACAATTGTCTGCAACCCAAGGATGTCAATCATTTGGAAGGATCAGCTAAGCTATCTCCCTAGAAGTTCTCTGACTGATTTAATGTTCACAGCATTTGTTGTCAACAAAGGAAAATTGAGGAAGAAAGGATTCAACTTGTATATTTCAGTTTTAAAGCATTGAAGGCACACACTAAAATAAACAGACTGTTTGTTCTTTGGACTGATGGCTTCTATCTCATATTTCATTTAACTCAACAAATCTAACTTTCTTCTTTATCTCTTCTTTTGAGGCTCAGAATTCTGGAGTTGTACAAAGAGCTGCTTGGCTGAAGTTTGGCATGGACAGAAAGCTAGCACTCTCTGGACACAATAACATAAAACATTTCAGGAGTGATTTGACAAAACAACATGCTCAAATTCTTCACTTAAGCTCATTGTGTATATTCCTATTGTCACTAAGGATGTGATTTCTTTCCCTTTCTGTCTTGATTTAATGGATCAGAGGAAAAGCACTTACTTTAAAACAAAAGTGACTTGGGTTTATATCCAAAAATTAACATTGTTCACATTCTTGGCATAAGTTTATCATTAAAATAAAGTTTATAATAGGAATTGTATCAGTTAGGATTGTGTGCAGCTGCTAGTGATAGAAATCCAAGAACTATTCAAGGCATAAGCAAACTGACGTTATGCATTCTCTTTAAGAAAACTCTTAGTAATGCAGACAGAGATTGATTTGGTAGCAGATTCATTAAGAAACCACAGTCCTCGCGCCCCACGTCAACCGATGGAGTAAATAAAGGGGAGAGTGATCCAACATGGGAAGTGAGATACTCAGCAGACTCATAGAATGGCAGATGTCCTAAATAGCACTCTGGCCTCAGAATCAGCCCTAAAGCCATTCGGATCTGGCTGAAAAGCCCATGAGAGTATTTCAGGCATGGAAAGCCAAGACACTCTGGCAAAAGATCTCTGTGAGTGAGATCCCAGTGGAAAGAACAGGTCCTCAAAGAAGGAGGTACCTTTCTCTGAAGGGAGGAGAGAACCTCCACTTTGACTATGACCTTGTCTAAACAAGATAAGAGTCGGAGAACTCAGAGGGCTTCCATAGCCTTGGAAACTCATGACTGGAGCATAGGGAGATTACTGATGCCATAGACAGGAGTGTCAATTGGTAAAGTCAACAACAGGAGTCACTGTGCACTTACTCCTCATGTAGGATCTCTATCCTTAATGTGCTGTACATTGAGATTTAATGCTATAACGAGTACTCAAACAATATATTTCACTTTGTGTTTCTATGGGGGTGCAAACTGTTGAAATCCTTACTTAATGCATACTAAACTGATCCTCTGTAAAAAAAAAAAAAAAAAAAAGAAAAGAAAGAAAGAAAAGAAACTCCCAACTCCCAACTTGACTCTCACTGGGATTAAACATGACAATAGGTCTGATCTGATTTCATCATCATTTAAAAAAATCATCTATTATTTTTCACTTTATGTTTCTGTGTGGGAGCAAACTGTTGAAATCCTTACTTAATGTATACTAAGCTGATCTTCTGTATATTAAGATAATCGAAAATGAATCTTGATGTGAATGGAAGGGGAGAGGGAGTGGTAAAGGGGAGGGTTGTGGGTGGGAAGGACGGTATGGTGGGGAAGCCATTGTAATCCATAAGTCGTACTTTGGAAATTTATATTCATTAAATAAAAGTTAAAAAAAAAAGAAACCACAGTCCTTCTATCTTCTTCTTCCTTCATTTATGGTCTCTACCTCATAGTTAAGGAAAAGAGGATTTAATGTAGAGACCAGAAACAAGGGAAGAATAAAGATGGAGCGGTCGAGGGTACACAGATGTGACTCCAGAAAACCAGATCTATGGCACAAAGAATGTGTGCTCTGGCTCTGCACAGCTGCCTCTGGAAAGGCTGCTAGTTCCACAAACAACTGGACTGCATTTATAGGTCCCATTAGACTATGTGCTCTCTGCTGCAATGAGAATAAATTATGTTTGCCATTACTAGGCCTAGATCTTTAAGATTATAAATATTCCCCTCTATATTGTCTTTGAAGTTGAAACCTTTCCTCTGAGCTAGCAAGATCTGGTTTTCGGGTAGAGATCTTTCGATGCCAATGAGGACAGGAAATGAGGAAACAAAGAAAGCAGCTGGAAAGAATTAGGTCGCTCCAAAACCATATGGAAGAAATGACCTGCTGACCTGATTCACTTACACAGATTGTTAGCGGCACAAATGTTTCCATATATTATAACAGTGATACTTTAAGGGATATATTTATCTCTCAGGGACTTTTCCTTTTTTTTAAATTTTATTTAGCAGATACAAAATTCCAAAGTACAGTTTATGGATTACAATGGATTTTCCCCCCATAACTTCCATCCCACTCGCAACCCTCCCATCTCCTGCTCCCTCTCCCATTCCATTTACATCAAGATTCATTTTCAATTATCTTTATATACAGAAGATCAATTTAGTATATATTAAGTAATGATTTCATCAGTTTGCCCCCACACAGAACACAAAGTGCAAAATACTGTTTGAGCACTAGTCATAGCATTAATTCACATTGAACTACACATTAAGGACAGAGATTTGACATGAGGAGTAAGTGCACAGTGACTCCTGTTGTTGACTTAACAATTTGACACACTTGTTTCTGGCATCAGTAATCACCCCAGGCTCTAGTCATGAGCTGCCAAGGCCATGGAACCCCCTGAGCTCACCGAATTTGATCTTATTTCAGAAAAGGCCATAGTCAAAGTGGATGTTCTCTCCTCACTTCAGAGAAAGGTACCTCCTTCTTTAATGGCCGATCTTTCTACTGGGATCTCACTCACAGAGATCTTTCATTTAGGGTTTGGGTGTTGTTGTTGTTGGTTTTTTTTTTTTTTTTTTTTTTTTTTTTTTGCCAGAGTGTCTTGGATCTCCATGCCTAAAATACTCTCAAGGACTCTTCAGCCATATCCAAATGCCTTAAGGGCTGATTCTGAGGCCAGAGTGCTGTTTAGGACATCTGCCATTTTATGAGTCTGCTGTGTAACCCACTTCCCATGTTGGATCGTTCCCTCCATTTTTTATTCTATCAGTTAGTATTAGCAGACACTATTCTTGTTTATGTGATCCCCCTGACGCTTAGACCAATCATTATGATCTGTTGTGACCGGAAATTGATCACTGGGACTAGTGAGATGGCATTGGTACATGCAACCTTGATGGGATTGTATTGGAATCCCCTGGCACATTTCTAAATCCACCACTTGGGGCAAGCCAGCTTGAGCATGTCCCAAATTGTACATCTCCTCCCTCTCTTATTCCCACACTTATATTTAACATAGATCACTTTTCAGTATAACTTAAAACACCTAAGAATATTTGTGTGTTAATTGCAGAGTTCAACCAATAGTATTAAGTAGAAAAAAAATACTAAAAGGGATAAAGTATTAAATTGTACATCAACAGTGATGACAAGGGCTGATAAAATCACTTTTTCTCATAGTGTCCATTTCATTTCACCAGGTTTCTTTTTGATGCTTGGTTAGTTGTTACCAATCAGGGAGAACATATGATATTTGTCCCTCTGGGACTGGCTTATTTCATTCAGCATGATGTTTTCCAGATTCCTCCATTTTGTTGCAAATGAACGGATTTCATTTTTTTGAATGTTGTATAGTATTCTATAGAGTACATGTCCCATAATTTCTTTATCAAGTCTACCGTTGATGGGCATTTAGGTTGGTTCCAGGTCTTAGCTATTGTGAATTGAGCTGCAATAAACATTAATGTGCAGACAGGTCTTTCATTTGCCAATTCCATTTCCTTTGGGTAAAATCCAAGGAGTGGGATGGCTGGGTCGAATGGTAGGGTTATATTCAGGTTTCTGAGGAATATCCAGACTGACTTTCATAGTGGCTTTACCAATTTGCATTCCCACCAACAGTGGGTTAGTGTCCCTTTTTCCCCACATCCTCGCCAGCATCTGTTGTTGGTAGATTTCTGCATGTCAGCAATTCTAACCGGGGTGAGGTGAAACCTCATTGTGGTTTTGATTTGCATTTCCCTGATTGCTAGTGATCCTGAACATTTTTTCATGTGTCTGTTGGCCATTTGGATTTCCTCTTTTGAAAAATGTCTATTGAGGTCCTTGGCCCATCTCTTAAGTGGGTTGTTTGTTTTGATGTTGTGGAGTTTCTTGATCTCTTTGTAGATTCTGGTTATTAACCCTTTATCTGTTGCATCGTTTGCAAATATTTTTTTCCCATTCTGTTGGTTGCCTCTTCACTTTCCTGACTGTTTCTTTTGCAGTACAGAAACTTCTCAATTTGATGCAATCCCAATATTTAATTTTGGCTTTGATTGCCTGTGCTTCTGGGGTCCTTACCAAGAAGTCTATGCCTGTGCCTATATCTTGCAGGGTTTCTCCAATGTTCTCTAATAATTTGATGGTGTCGGGTCATAGATTTAGGTCTTTAATCCATGTTGAGTGGATTTTTGTGTAAGGTGTAAGGTAGGGGTCTTGCTTCATGCTTCTGAACATGGAAATCCAATTTTCCCAGCACCATTTTTTGAGTAGACTGTCCTTACTCCAGGGATTGGTTTTGGATCCTTGATCAAATATGAGTTGGCTCTAGATGTTTGGATTGATTTCTGGTGTTTCTATTCTGTTCCATTAGTCTATCAATCTGTTTCTGTACCAGTACCATGCTGTTCTGATTACAACTGCCCTGTAGTATGTCCTGAAATCTGGTGTTGTGATGCCTCTGTCTTTGTTTTGTTGTACAAGATTGCTTTAGCTATTTGAGGTCTCCTGTGTCTCCTTATGAATTTCAGCATCATTTTTTCTAGATTTGAGAAGAAGGTCTTTGATATTTTGATTGGTATTGCATTGAATCTATAAATTGCTTTTGGGATTATGGACATTTTGATGATATTGATTCTTCCAATCCATGAGCATGGAAGATTTTTCCATTTCTTGGTATCCTCTTCTATTTGTTTCTTAAGATTTTGTAATTCTCATCATAGAGATCTTTAAGGTCCTTGGTTAAGTTTATTCCAAGGTATTTGATTGTTTGTTGTGGCTATTGTGAATGGGATTGATCTTAACAGTTCTTCGTGGCATTGCCTGTGTATACAAAGGCTGTTGATTTTTGCGCATTGATTTTATATCCTGCTACTTTGCCAAACTCTTCTATGAGTTCCAATAGTCTCTTAGTAGAGTTCTTTGGATCCCCTAAGTAAAGAATCATATCAACTGCCTAGAGGGATAGTTTGACTTCTTCCTTCACAATTGTATCCCTTTAATTTCTTTTTCTTGTCTAATAGCTCTGGCTAAAACTTCCAGAAATATATTGAATAGCAGTGGGGAGAGTGGGCATCCCTTTCTGGTACCAGATCTCAGTGGAAATGCTTCCAACTTTTCCCCATTCAATAGGATGCTGGCCGTGGGTTTTTCATAGATTGCTTTGATTGTATTGAGGAATGTTCCTTCCATACCCAGTTTGCTTAGGGTTTTCATCATGAAACGGTGTTGTATTTTATCAAATGCTTTCTCGGCATCTATTGAGATAATCATATGGTTTTTCTTCTGCAGTCTGTTGATGTGGTGTATCACATTGATTGATTTGCGCACACTGAACCATCCCTGAATACCAGGGATAAATCCTGCTTGGTCTGGGTGGATGATCTTTCTGATGTGTTGTTGCATTCTATTGGTGAGAATTTTATTGAGGATTTTTGCATCTACGTTCATCAGAGATATTGGTCTGTAATTCTCTTTCAATGCTGCATCTTTCTCCAGCTTAGGAATTTAGGTGATGCTGGCTTCATAGAGAGAATTTGGGAGGATTCCCTCTTTTTCAATTGTTCTGAATAGTTTGAGAAGAATTGGAGTTAGTTCTTCTTTGAATGTCTGGTATAATTCAGCAGTGAATCCATTGGTCCTGGGCTTTTCTTTGTTGGGAGGGCCTTTACTACTGTTTCAATTTCTGACTCAGTTATGGGTCTGTTTAGGTTTTCGATGTCTTCCAGGTTCAATTTAGGTATGATGTATGTGTCCAGGAATTTATCCGTTTCTAATAGATTTCCCTGTTTGCTGGCATACAAGTCCTTGTAGTAATTTCTGATGATTCTTTTTATTTCTGTAGTGTCTGTTGTTACATTTCCTTTTTCATCTCTGATTGTATTGATTTGGGTCTTTTCTCTTCCTTTTTCTTTAGTTAGTTGGACCAATTGAGTGTCAATTTTGTTTATTTTTTCAGAAAACCAACTCCTTGTTTGGCTGATTTTTTGTATTTTGTTTTTTATTCAATCCTGTTGATTTCTTCTCTGATTTTAATTATTTCTCTTCTCCTAATAGATTTTAGTCTGGTTTGCTGCAGATTTTCTAGATCCTTGAGATGTATTGAAATCTCATTTACTTGGTGCCTTTCCAATTTCTTGATGTAGGTACCTATTGCTATAAACTTTCCTCTTAACACTGCTTTTGCTGTATCCCATAAGTTTTGGTATGTTGTGCTGTTGTCCTCATTTACTTCTAGAAAGTTTTTGATTTCTCTTTTGATTTCTTCTATGATCCAGTGTTCATTCAGGAGCATGTTGTTCAATCTCCATGTGTTTGCGTATGCTCTAGGGATTCCTGAGTTGCTAACTTCCAACTTCATTCCTTTATGGTCTGAGAAGCTGCATCATATGATTCTAATTCTTTTGAATTTGCTGAGACTTGCTTTATGGCCTAGTATGTGGTCAATCCTAGAGAAGGTTCCATGTACTGCTGAGAAGAATGTAAATGCTTTCTATGTAGGATGAAAAGTTCTGTAGATATCTGTTAGATCCATTTGGGCAATAGTGTCATTTAAATCTACTGTTTCCTTGTTGATCATCTGTCCAGTTGATCTGTCTATTTCTGAGAGTGGAGTATTGAAGTCCTCCAGTACTACTGTATTGGAATCTAAGTCTCACTTTAAGTTCCTTAACATATCTTTTAAATAAACTGGTGCCCTGTAATTAGGTGCATATACATTGATAATCATTATATCTTCCTGTTGAATTGATCCCTTAATCATTACATAGTGCCCCTCTTTGTCTCTCTTAACAGTTTTTGTGTTAAAGTCTATTTTGTCTGACATTAAGATGGCTATGCCCACTCTTTTTTCATTTCTGTTGGCATGGTATATCTTTTTCCAGCCTTTCACTTTCAGTCTGCATGTATCTTTGTAGGAAAGATGTGTTTCTTGTAAGCAGCAAATAGATAGGTTTTGTTCCTTAAGCCCTTCAGCCAATCTGTGTCTTTTATCTAGAGAGTTGAGGCCATTAATGTTCAATGTGACTATTGATAAGAGGTAACTTTGCCCTGCCATTTGCAAAGATATTTTCTAATATATGCTTTGAACTCCCTGTGATCTTTTGCTGTGAGGTTTCCTTCCTTTATCTTCTTTCATATTGATGACTGTGTTTCTGTGTTTCTGTGTGCAACACATCTTTAAGCATCTTTTGTAGGGCTGGATGAGTGGCAACAAATTCTTTCAATTTCTGTTTGCTATGAAAGGTCTTTATTTCACCTTCATTCACAAATGAGAGCTTTGCAGGATATAATATTCTGGGCTGGCAATTTTTCTCTCTTAGTACCTGGGCTATGTCTCGCCATTCCTTCCTAGCCTGTAGGGTTTCTGATGAGAAGTCTGCTGTGAGTCTAATTGGGATCCTCTGAAAGTAATCTCACATTTCTCTCTTGCACATTTAGAATCTTTTCTTTATGTTTTACTGTGGTGAGTTTGATTACAAAGTGTTGTGGTGAGGATCTCTTTTGGTTATGTTTACTAGGGGTTCTATGAGCTTCCTGTACTAGATGTCTCTGTCCTTCTCCAAAACTGGAAAGTTCTCTGCTAGTATCTCACTAAAAAGGCCTTCTTATCCTTTCTCTCTCTCCATGCCTTCAAGAACTCCTAGAACTCGAATGTTGGTTTTTTTAATACTATCCTGCAAATTCCCAACAACATTTTTTTAGATTTCTAATTTCCTCTTCTTTTCTTTGGTTTGACTGTATGTTTTCCTGTGCCCTGTCTTCTAAATCCGATATTCTCTCTTCTGCTTCACTGACTCTGTTTTTAAGGCTCTCTAATGTGTTTGTCATTTGATCTATTGAGTTCTTCATTTCATTTTGATTTCTCTTCACTATCACACTTTCATGTTCTACTAGTTTCTGCATCTCATTTTGATTCCTCCTTAAGATTTCATTTTCACAAGAGAGATTTTTTATCCTGTCCAGTAAGGATTTCTGTAGTTCAAGGATTTGTTTTTGAAAACTTCTAAATGTTCTTATGATAATTTTTTTGAAATCTGCATCTTGCATTTCTTCTATCTCATCATCTTCATAATCTTGGCTTGGAGTGTCTTGTTCATTTAGGGTGTCATAATGTCTTCCTTGTTCTTGTTTCCTTGGTTTCTGTGTTTGTTGCTTGGCATTGTGGAGATATTCTTTGGATTCTTCCTCCCTCGCCGTGGTGTTTTTTTCTTGTTATGCTATGACTGTATTAAGTGGACTGTCTGCTTTTGGAGGAGCCTTAGAGGCTTGAGATGGGTGTGGCCAGAGAGCTCTGGTTCTTCAGGTTTAAGGGTGTGCCAAAGGTGACACACTCAGGTTAGGCATGGTAAATCTCTCTCTCTCTCTCTCTCTCTTTTTTTTTTTTTTTTTTTTTTTTTTGATTCAGAAGGGAAGTAATACTGCACAGCTGAGCAGAATTGTAGTCAGCTTCTGATCTCTGGATCCTGTGGGTATATCATTTGTCTGCTTTTTCCCAAAGACCACACAAAGAATCTGTTCTGCCCTCATTGTGGGCTCAAATTCTCCTGCAGTATCCCACCGGGTTGCCAAGGTTACTGAATTGTAGCATCTCTGGAGAGTACTCACGTGAACTCCATGAGTTCTCTCACCCACTGTCTTTTTTTTTTTTTTTTTACCATCTCATTTCATTAGCACCACAGATTCACTAGGTCCTAACCTCCTGTTATTTCACACCCTCAGAGTCAGGTTTTTCTGCTTGGCTGAGGGAGGATGCAGATCTGAGGTCTTGCACAGCCCTGAGGTCATGCTGCTTTTACATATATCCAAAATGGTGCCTGTTCTTTGTCTTGCTTGCCTTTGCGAGGTGGGTGGAGAGAAACTCGTCCATACCAGTCCCTTTTTTTTTTCTCTCTCCTCTAGTTAGCCTGGTGAACTTTCTCCAGCAGGTCTTCAAGCCTCATTCCCTCTAGGCTCTATCTGCCGTTTCCCCACCAATGCCTGAACTCCTGTTCCAGCACAGATGCGTGGACTCCGCGGTTGGGCTCTGGAGCCGTGGGCATCCTTGCTCTCCCCGTAGGTCGTGTGTCACATCCACTAGATATGGAAGAGTTTCCTCTGTAATTTTTTCCCCAAGCCTTTCCCTGAAACTACAGTAACTCCACTTTTATTAAACTATCTTTTCCTGCACTATCAGTGCACATTCTCACTATTCCGCCATCTTGGCTCCACCCCTCTCAGGGATTTTTCTAGAGATTAAATGATGTAATGTCTGTGAAGTGCTTATAGTAAACAACCAAAGAACATTACACTTATACATATACAACTATTATATATATACTAGTTACATAAATATATACATGCATAAAATTATTTTATATTGATTTTATAACTGCATATTGTATGTATATAAATGTGTACATGTGTCTAAACACATATACAGGAAAGGTCTTTAAAAATTTTCCAAAAATCACTTGTGAAAAAATTATGCAGTGATTTCAGAATTTTTCTGCATCAAATGAAGATAACTTTTAATTTCATTTCCCATGAACCTCTGCAATACCTCAAATATAATTATATAAATATAGCCTGGTACCTCTAAAGTGTCACCAGGGTCCTTCAAAGTTAATTTTACATCAGTAATTACATGTAGAATATAAATATTAATTTCGCCTAAATAGACACAAAAATTTGACTAAAGTCATGCATTATGTTTGCCTTAATAAAATAACCTGTTTTTTTACATAAACAAAGATGGCATGTAGCACAGAATTGCCTTAACTCTCCATGCACCAATTCTACCCTGTATGAGGCCTGCAATGGAAGATATGGACAAGGACAATAAGGCAAAATACTATTATTATTTTGGGATATGTGGCTTTATTATAAAATTGATCATATTTTTCATATATTTTTAGTTTCCTACAAAAATTGTTTATACTATTTTTATGAATTACCAAGGAAAAAAGAGGAAAACATCTAAGAATAAAGGTATATATCCTAATAATAAAATATTTGTAACTCAAGACAACATCCAGGGTCTTACTCTCTGCTCCCACACATGAAGCTGTAATATTGGACACTTGTTGGATCTTGGCTGAACATTTAGCCCTGAATTCTTAATTTTCTCCCTCTTAGTTAAAAAAAAAAAAACCTGCCACTGCCTGCTAAAACATGCCTTTTCTATTTTATAAATATGTTTATTGGCAGTTCAGTCCAATATAGTATTCTATATGATAACCAAAAGAAATAGAAGTAAGTTTAGGTGGTGTAATAACAAGTCTCCAAGAGGAAGTCTAGTGATCCAAACTCCTGTTATTCTTACCTTTGAGTAATGTCTCCACTAATATGAAGATATTTCAAAAAGATTGAAGACAGACTAAGCTTGATGCAAAAAAACACTTTGAAATTCAGGCACAGTTTTTTTTTTATAATATTCATATTTCTTAAGCTTTTTGAAGACTTCTTGTATGCATGGGTTTTAAATTGTTTTTGCACCAAAATAAACTTACACTTTTATTCCATGTTCCATGAATTGTTTGAAGAATCTCATATGTTAAATGACAGAACACAACAGAAGGAATGGCATAGCATTTTGGGAAGCTGCATTATAATGATATCGTTGCTTCTGTCTCACTCTTGAATCTCTTATTTTGGAAGAAGCCAATGTCATTCCCTGAGGGTAGGCAGCCCTGTGTAAAGGCCAAGTGGAGAAACTGAGTCCCTTTACTGAGAGCCAGTGGGAAACTGAGGTCTCCTGTAAATAGTAAATAATAGCTTAGCTGTCTCTTCACGAAATTCCCAGATCCAAAACCATTCTGTGACATTGGCACTGATTTCCTGACCCTCAAAAACAGTGGGATAATGAATGTGTGTATTTAATTTTTTTTTACTGGGGCAAAATATATGACATAAAATTTACCATGTGAATCATCTTAAAATGTAGAGTTCAGAATGTCAAGCATATTCAAATTATTATATAACCAATCTCCAGAACTTTTTCAACTGGCAAAACTGAAACTTCACATTCAGTAAGCTATGGACTGCATGTCCCTCTGCCATGAAAACCACCATTGTGCTTTCTGTTTCCATGAATTTGACTACACTTCATAAATGGAGTCACTAATTATTTGTTTGTGTGTTATGTCACTTGACATAAGGTCCTCAAGGATTTCCATTTTGTAGTGTTTGCCAGAACTTATTTCCTTTTGCATGAATACAGAATATTTTGTTTAAGCAGTGACTTGCCCAAGATTATTTGAGTGATCTCATTCTTTGCCTGTTATAAGTAATGGTGCTATGAATGTGCATCTGTAAATATTTCTTTAAGACTCCCTTTCCATATTTAGGGTATATACATAGAATTGGAATTGTTTAATTATGTGATAATTCCATTTTTTTGAGAGATGCCATATTGTTTTCCATAAAAGCTACAGCATTGTACATTCCCACTAACAGAATACAAGCATTCAATTTCTTCACATCCTTGCCAAATCCTGTTATTTTCCTCTTTTTTTGATAGTATTTATCCTGCTGGCTATGAGGTGCTGTTGCCTTATGGTTATGATTTGCTTCTTAAAATGATTTGTGATGTTGAGCATCTTTCCATATGCTTATTGACTATTTAAATATCTTTATTGGAGATGTGCCTATTTAAATCCTTCACTCATTTTAAAATTGAGTTTTAGCATTGATATTGTTGTCACACTGTAGGAGTACTTTTTTATATACTCTGGATATTATTTCTGTCTCAGATATATGATTTGCAAATATTTCTGCATTCCATACATTGCTTTTATAATCTGTTAGTTGTGTTTTTGATACTCAAAAAATTTCAATGTTCATATAATGCAATTATATGTATTTACTTTGTTGCTTATGAAGTGAATGTTGTTTTAAGACATGAAATTTTATCAAAAATAATGTTACAGAGAAACACCTAATAAAGGAGACTTTTAATTTCTGGTTTTAAAAAGTATTTACTCTGAATGCTTTATAGCTATCATGTTAAAATTGCTATTAATTAGCTACAAACGATGCAAAACCTAAATTTTGAGGAGCCATTTAATAAACTGAGTTATAAGATTGGCAAAATGAATGAAATAGTGGACAATTTACATGGAGTTTTGTACCTGATAGAAATGCAATCTAAAAAGATAAGAATTTTAAGACTGATAGAAAACCATATAGATACATATAAAAAGAGAAAAATGATAACATACTTGTAACTAGAGACTTTAAGAAAAAGGAGAAATTAAAATAAGGATAAGTAATATTCAAAGAAATAATAGCTTGAGTTTTTTCAAACCTAAGAAAAGATGTTCTCACATGTTAACAGAAGCTATATGAAACCCAAGCAAGTTAAATATGATAAAACACCTTACAAACCAATCAACAAATATTAATGATCATGTAACTAATGTGGAATAAGAAAAAATTGCAATGCAGTGAGGGAAACTATAATCATTACAATAAATGATTCTGAACAAATAGGATATCAATGCAGAGGAAAAGGTAAATTTTAATCTCTTTTTAACTACCTAGACATCAAGTCCTATGGTAAACAACCAAAACAAGCATAAAAGCCTAGAGTAATACTTTTTATGACCTCGGTTTTCAAAACACTAATTGGGATGCAAAAATACTAACCATTAAAAAAGGAAAAGTGATTCATTGGGCTTATAGCATAATTTAACCAAAAACGTTGAATAAACACTCATAAAAAGCACACAAATGCCCAAAAAGTATATGAGAAAACAGTCAACTTCAATATTCATAGGGAAACACCATTTAAAATTACAATGGCATATAACCACCAAAATGTTCAAAAATAATAGCAATAACTATACAAAACACCTGTCAATATAAATGTTGGTAGGTATGTGGAACAGCCCAAATGGTAATACTCCCTTAGTGGGAGTATAAATACATCATTCCAAATTGGAGAACTCTGCAGCAGTGTTACTGTTGCACATGTGTCCGAACAGCCAGCAATCATGCTCTTGAGTCCATGTTTATATCGTAAACTCCTGGTGTCCCATCAGTCTCCCTTAGGAATCCCCCATTCCTGTTTAGTCTGAATTGATGATTTCCTAGTTAGAAATCCTTGCTTATGTGATCGTCGCAAAACACTCTGTAAATATGGTGTTGAAGCCAGAATTCTCAGTGAACCCGAGACTTGAGAATGTCTCATGAAATGACTTACTGAGGTTGGTGTAGAAATGTCATGGATCCCTGACCTCTAATTGGATAATAGGAAATCATTTTATTATATCTGCCAAGATTTTTCAGCAGAAGTGATCATCGCTTACCCAAAGTAGTCACTGATTTATGAGGCACCATTTATTGAATTTCTTCTCCCTTCCCAGATTTCCAGCTCTGCCAGGGCTCCTTGGGTTTCTTTCTAAAAAAACATTTGAAACCACAGTCTTTTCTCAGGCTGTGATTTTAAGGGACTCTAAATTAACACATTGGTATAGATATATATTTTGTATATAAAGAAATACGTGTTTTATATATATATTATACATATAAGTGTTCACAGCTTTATGCATGAGCTCCAAACAGAACAACCAAATACTCATTATTAATGAAATGAATAAACAGTTTTATATTCATACATTGTGTTACTATAAAGCAATAAAAAGTAATTAAGCATTGAATATGCTATAACATGAATAAAATTCACAAACTTGCTTAGTAACATAAGGTAGACACCAAAAAATGGTTTATAAAATTCAAAAATTGGCTAAAGCATACATGTGATAAAAACCAGAATAACTATTAATTCTGTGGAAGTAATTATTTGGAAGAAACAATAGAAAGGCTTCTGGGGGGCGACACTGTGGCGGGTGCACTGGGTTGATCCTCTGCCTGTGGCGCCAGCAACCCATATGGGCGCTAGGTTCTAGTCCCGGTTGCTCATCTTCCAGTCCAGCTCTCTGCTGTGGCCTGGGATGGCAGTGGAGGATGGCCCAGGTGCTTGGGTCCTGCACCCGCATGGGAGACCAGGAGGAGGCACCTGGCTCCTGGCTTTGGATTGGCGTAGCTCTGGCCATAGCAGCCATTTGGGGAAGGAACCAACTGAAGAAAGACCTTTCTCTCTGTCTCTCTCTCTCTCTCATTGTCTATAACTCTACCTGTCAAATAAATATTAAAAAAAAAGTTTTCTGGGCTCATGATAGTGGTCTAAATCTTAATCAGGGTAGTGATTATTATTTTCTTTAAAAATTTGCATTTGTTGTCATTTTTTAAAAAGAGAGGGAGAGAGAGAGACACAGAGAAAGAGATAGAAAAAGAGAGATATCTTCCATCTGTTGGCTCCTTCTCCAAATGACCACAAAAACTGAGGCTGATCCAGCCCGAAGTCAGGAGTCTAGAACTCAATCTAGGTCTCCTGTGGGAGTCAGGGACTCAGAGATTTGGATCATAAGCTGTTGCCTCCCAGGATGCACCTTAGTGGGAAGCTGTATCAGAAGCAGAGCTGGGACTAGAACCAGTTATTCTGTTATGAAGCCATCTCAAGTGACATCTTCTGTTTCCCAGGATTTATTTATCTGAAAGGCCGAGTTACAGAAACAAAAGAGAGAGAGAAGAGAGACAGATCTTTCATCTTTAGCAGAAGTAATTCTTAAATATTCGTATTTTCCATATCAAGTATACTATTTGGACATTTTAATGTTAATTTAGCTGATTTATACATTGAAAACTTAATGCATTTGTATCTATTCAAATAAGAGAAAAATCATATATTTTCAGTCCTCAGTGTTGGAAGCTGTACAATTTATATAGCTGTGGAAGCTTTCCAGTTCTCACACAAAACAGCAGGCAAATGTGTCTCCAAAGAGACCCACACAAAGGAAACATAAGCAAAACTTCTAAATATGGAATTCAAGATGAACACTTTTTGAAATAAACGATATTATCCTAATTATACCTGTGTGCTCCTTTAGGTGATCTTCAAACTAACATTACTTTTAGAATTAGAGTTTTTTGTTTGTTAGAAGTTGGGTGAGATGATGCCTAAAATTATGTACTAAGGTGTTGTCACTGGGACTGTGGAGTGTTAAGACATGTTGACTTTTTTCCTTTGGCAACTTTATGCGTTAATAAAAATCAATAAAATGAGAAGATAAACATAATATTCTAGATGAAAATTTTGCAGTCTCTCGGTTGTTTTTAAGATTGATTTATCTGAAAGTCAGTGTTCCAGATAGAGAGAGAGAAAGAGACTGAGAGGTCTTTCATGTGCTAATTCACTCCCTAGATGGTCACAACAGCTGGGGCTGGGCCAGGCCCAGGTTGTAGCCAAGAGAAAGGAGCTTCTTCCAGGTCTCCCATGTGGGTAGCAGGGTCCTAAGTACATGGGCCATCCACTGCTGATTTTTCCATACCATTAGCAGAAATCTGGATCAGAAGTGGTGCAGCTGAGTCACCAACCAATGCCCATATGAGATGGCAGCATTGCAGGAGTCAGCTTTACCCGCTACCCCACACACTGGCCCTTCAGTTTATGTTTCATATTTGATCATCCGCTGTGGGGTATGGAAGATTAGATAGGTAGATAGATAGATAGATAGATACAGATGTGATCTCTTATCTAGATTACCACAATAGCCTGTTAAATACTCCTGAACATGAGATGAAGTAGGAGATCTAGAATTTAAACTTTATGCATAAAACCAGGAGCATAAAAAAGATACCACGTTTAAGAAACTAAAAGAACTTGGAATGTATACCATTACCCATATATACATTGAAGATTTTCAATTAGCAAAATAAAAGAAAACACATACATTACCAAAAATTCAAACCAGACTACAGTAGTTTGCACATGAAGCCTCAGGAATCCCCCGTGGGCCTTTTGACAGAACCAGCTCTACCGGTTATTGCACTTACCAAGGTTGAGAATCTAGGATGCCAAGAAATTCAAGGTTACCAAAGCATCAGTTCTAGCTACTCTTGATTGTCACTTAGGGTCTATGTGACTTTCACCTGCTGACTACACAATTCCCTTCATGTTGCATGCTCCCTGCCCCTGCCTTGGAGCTTTCTTACTAAACCCTAAGGAACAGGGTACTGTAGAGCAGTAGGCGCCCAATGAATAGGCAATCTTTAAGTGCATTCAGTGGGTTGAAGATAGAACCCAGCGAATCCCATGCCTGTTCTCCCCCACTTACCTGTTTATCTGTGATGCTACTCCCATGCAATTTGCAACGATGCTCAGAGGCGTGGTTTTAAGGATGAAGATACGTTATTACATTTAGCAGTGGCCTGTTACTATATCTTTCCATTTGTTTCTGTTTTTTCCCACTTCACTTCCCTTTTCCTGGACTCCTACTTTTATCACTACACTATTTTATACAATAGCTTATCAGTCTTCTTCTACGAGCTGCATTTCTCTAAACTGCAGGTTAAAACACTAAACCAAATGCCATGCAAGGATTCACAATAGAATGTGACCGACCTATTGCTAAAAAATTAACAAAAAATAATATCAGATTTTCAAAGCTTCCATTTAACTGAAACCACAAACAGTTCCTGCAGAAACACTTTTGTTGCAGAAACCTCAAGGAATTCCCACAAAGGTAACACTGTCACCAGTGATGGACTCAAAATAAGATAATTACAAACCACAAAAATAAATGAATTGACATGAGTAAGAGTAAGCAATATAGGACTCAGGAGCAGAATTAAAACAATACCTCACGCATGATTTGTTAAAAATCCTGTTTAAAATAATGAAGGATAAAATGTGAATAGCAGCAAAAGTCAAATCATCATATAGTGTTAACAAGAACAAGTAAATTTTTATAGAAGAATCAAATATAACTTTCATGACTATAAAATCAGAGTAATTGGCAATGAAAATTCAGTGCATGGGTCAGGCATTTGGCCTGGTGCTTAAGATGACTGCACCTCGTGTCAGAGTACCTTCAATCAATTTCCAGCCACTAATTACTCCAGCTTTCTGGAAAGCAGTAGGTGACAGTTCAGTTAGATGAGTCCCTGCTGCCTGCCATCTGGATTGAGTTTCCAGCTCCCATTGTGGGCATTTGGGAAGTGAATCTGCGGATGAAATTCTCTCTCCCTTCTCCTCTTTCTTCCTTCCTTCCTCTCTTTGTGTGTCTCAAATAATTTTTTTTTTTTTAAATCTCAGTGCATAGGTTAAAGAGCAAATTACTGAAAGCCGAAGAGAGAGGTATTAAACTGAAATTGAGTTTTAAGGAATTAGCCCAAAATGGAACACAGATAAATAAAAATATGGGTACCACAAAAAAAAAAAAAGATCATCTTACCTGGGCAACAGAATTTAAAGACCCAAAATATGTCCATTAGGAATTTCAAAAGGAGAAAGAAAAAAGATTGGGGTACATAAAATATTTAGTGTGCCAAAGGCTGAACAATTTTGCACAAAGGAATCACTGCAAACCACAAAGTTGTTTGGCTTACCTTTATATTGTAGTACTTAAAAATAAGGTGACATTTGAAAAAATTAAACTTGTTTTAAAGTTCATAGTAGTTCCCTTTTAGCATTTGCACTTGAAATTGCTGGTTTCATATTTCTATGCCTGTGGTGTTTTTTGCTCACAAGGCATGACTTTCAATTAGTAGCAGATATTCCTAACACAAGACTTTTGTTTTCAACTGTCCATCATATAACATGCCTTTATGGTCTAGGAATTACACAGGCCTCTTGCTGCCATGCAGAATCTATATACAAATGTATATAGATTTGTAGGTTCTACTTCTTTGCTAAGATTTTCTTTCTATTCATTTTTTCTCTCTCCATTGGCTTCTGCAAGTCCTTGAACGTATTTATATCATGTCATATTATAAACCTCACCTTGGTTGGGGTAGAACTCCAGTTCTGCCCACATCTCATTTATCTCTGACATCACTGTTCAGTTCTCATCTGTGCAGGCACTCTTTGTGGGGCCTCCTGGAGTCCTGTCCTATCCCAGCAGCACAGAATCTGATCAATGACCCTTTGGAAACCCAGGCAGCCTTCAGGGCCCTGCTTCGTTTCCTAATTGCACTCCAATCATTTCCCTTTTGCTCAAAGTTCCATTTGCTTCAGCAGCCTGGAACTCACTGGTTCAGCAAGACCTCTTTTCTCTTCTGGGATTTAGACAACCCACATGTTATTCTGGGAAGTACCCTCTGACATAAAATCAGGGTCCCTGTAGTGATCACTTCTCAATAATGACCTTGGGCTGCCCATTGCCCAGTGCCTCACCAGCATTGCCTCATTTACTTTGTCTGGTTTTATATTTGCTTGTTGTTAGGGAGTCAGTCAGGGATCAGTTACCCAGCCCTAGCCCAAAGGGAAATATTTACAGCATTATCTGAAAGCTAAAATACAAATAAACATTAGAAACTACATGGTCACAAATATATAGTTGATTAACTTTATTATTATGCAAACTTATGTTTAAACTCCATCTTACTATGGAAAAACATGACTTGGAAACATGTCTAAACACCTTGTTAAATTAAAAAATGAAACAGCATTGGGGAAATCCTTTGGCCTAGAAATTAAGATGTCAGGTGGGATACCTGTATACCATATTAGAGACCCAGAGTTCAAGATCCAGCTTTGCTCCCAATTCCAGTTTCCTGATATTGTACATCCTGGGGAGGCAACTGGAGATGTAGTTGTATCCCAGTTATCATTGTGAGAAATATGGATTAAGTTCCCAGCAGATAAAAGTGTTATCTCTCTCTGTGTGTCACTCAAATAAATAAATTTTTATAAAATTTTTTTAGATTTATCTATTTATTTAAAAGGCAGAGTTATAGAAAGGCAGAGGCAAAGAGAAAAGTCTTCCATCCTCTGGTGCACTTCTCAAATGGCCGAAATAGCTAGAGCTGGGCCAATCTGAAGCCCGGAGCCAGGAGCTAGGAACTTCTTCCCTGGGGCCCATGGATTGAGCCATCTTCTACTATTTTCCAGGCCATAGCAGAGTGCTGGATTAGAAGTGGAGCAGCCGGGCCTTGAATTTAGCACCCGAATGGTATGCTGCCACTATAGGGGGTGGTTTTACCTGCTAGTCCATAGCACTGACCCCTCAAATAAAGAAATTTTTAAAAATAAAAAAAAAAACAGTATTTACATTTCCCTTCCACATATATGTATATGCGTATGGATAAGCTGGCAAAATGTAGAAAAAATTTGCAGAGATAAACTCAAAACTATTGTAAATGACCACTTAAAAGTATGTAAACTCAAAGAGCAGTATATAAATACTTTATATTTCATGGTACAGGATTTTTTAATGTGGAAATGTAATAATTTTTAAGATAAAATAATTAAGAAGACATTGGATTGGTAAATTTCTTGGCGATCATTATGTATACTCTTCTGTATTTGAGAATACCTGCCATAACTTCAGAGTTGAAAGTATCCATAGTAAGAAACGTAAGACTGGACAAATTCATAAACATAAGATCATTTTCTTGGCACTGCTTGTCTACCTTTTAGTTTTGACAGCCTCTATGTGCAGTAGTCTGCCTTACCCCCTCTGTGCTTTGCTGCTGTGTCTGAAAACAGCTTTCCTTGCTATTCCTGGAAAACTGTATTAAGGATCCACCCCTCCTGCAAATCTGACATGCCAATTTCTATGGAGAGTTGAGTAGTAAACACTTGACACAATTTATTTCTTTTCAAATCCTGAGATTTGAAGTCTCCTCCAGGTCCATGTTTGAATATTTGACAACTACTTTTATGTCTCTCAAAACCTTGACAGGCATAGGGATTTGGAACATACCAGCAGTATGTCAAAATGCGTCAGGCCCTCTGTTGCCAGAATGATTGAGACTGTCGTTTAGGATGAGTTCCCAAAGAGTGATTCACTCAAAGTCAGCTCCTGCAAACAAGGATTCTTTTCCTGGGAGTTCAGAGATTCATAGTAATTAGAACTAAAAATGACATAGGTGGTAGCTTCAGGATCCACAGAAGAGAAGGCCCACACTTCAAGGGAATGGAGAGTCCCTACCCACACTTCTGGGAATGAAAAGTCCTTGCTAAGGTCCCTGCATGAGCCTAAAGATCAATCAATGAGGATCAGACACACCTCAACCTTTAACCCCCATGCCCTGCATCTACAAAAGGAGCCTTCCCAACCTCTGATGCATGAATTCCCTTGCCCCTGCCCTGTTGGGACAAGTGAACCTCACCCAGGAGAGTAATCCCAATAAAAGCCTATAAACTGATTAATTTGGCTGGTGCCAAAACCCGGGAGCTGAGGGTGCACGCCTTCCCTCTCTGGGTTCGAGGCTCTCTCACTCCCTGATCCTGTCCGGTGCCCAGGCTGAATATGGACCACGCTTGACCGACTGTAACTCACTCCTCCCCTGCTCTCCCTCCCTCCCTGGGTTGGCCTGGCCTCTGCGATTTCCAGCCAACCTCACCTTCTGGATGGGGGCCCATCTTTCTAGTCATGTGCACACCGGACCCCATTCCCCATTTAGCCTCCCAGCGGCTGTGAAGACATCCAGGTCACTGGCTTGGCCCCATTGAGCACTGATCTCTTATCTGTCTACTGGAGTCTGGGACAGGGGACACCTTGACCAAATTCCAGTAGAACTATGGGCTGCAGGTGAGACCATGGGATCTGACCAATCCCGAGGGTGGGACTCAAAATGCCCCATGGCCTGCCTTCTAAAAAATTTAAATGAACTGGGACTAGCCCAGGACCTCTGGCGTAAATGCCTAGTCTTCTACTCCACCCAGGCATAGCCCCCTGAGGGAACCTTGATCCCAATGTCCTCACTGACCTTGACAATTTCTGCTGCAGGTTAGGAAGATGGTCAGAGTTTCCATATATACAGACTTCTGGGACTTCTGTTTCCGCCCTACTCTCTTCTCTCCTGCTCCATGGCCCAGGTCTTGCTGGCCAAGACTGGGCCTCCACCTTCTAAGGATGCCTCTTCTGTGTTACTCCCAAATTCTCCACCCTCCACTTATTGATAGACTTCAAAAGGTCACCCAGGACCCAGGAGAAAACCGGCTCTTTTTTTAAACAGGCTCACTGAGCACCTAACTAATTTCATCAAACTTGATCCTAATTCCCCCTCGAGGATGACAATTCTGGCTTCTCATTTCATTTCCCAGTCTGCCCCCAAAATCAGAAAAAAACTAAAAATGGTGGAGGATGGTCCAGAGACCCACATTAGAGACCTTGTAAAGATAGCTTTAAAGGTCTATAATACTCAGCAATAGGCAGCTGAACAGGAATGACAGGCCAGGGTGCAGAAAACAGGTTACCCTCCAGACTCAGGCCCTGGTGGGAGGGGAGAGGGGTCAAGGACAACCAACCCCTCAGGGTGTGTGGATGAGAGGAACAGTAAGTTTGAGCATGCCCCAACCCTCACACACCCACCCAGCCATGCCCCACATGTGGCCAACTGGGCCCCTGGAAGAGTGACTGCTGCAGGGGAGGTCCAAGTCCTGCACCTCTACACAGAAGCCCAATTCCCTGAGAGGACTCCACACTACAACTCCTGGGGATGGCCGAAGACTGACAGAGCCCAGACTCAGGGAGCCCTATCACCCTCGCCAAGCCCAGGGTAATGCTCCAGGTAGCAGGTAAGTCCACAGAATTGCTGGTGGGTACGGGGGCTACCTAGTCTGTCCTACCGGCCTATGTAGGCCCACTCCTGCCCTCTTCAAATTATGTAATGCGGGTCAATGGGACTCCTTCCCACCCTAGGCACATGCCAGACTTGCCTTGTCAATAGGAAGACCACCCATTCTTCCACTCCTTCCTGGTAATCCCTTCCTGCCCAGTCCCCCTACTGGAATGGGACATCCTATTCCAACCGGGCTCCAGTCTCCAGATTCTACCTACTCCCTCTGATCGCTTCTCTAACCACTCCCACCCCTTCCCCAGATTCATCAAACCCCCAATGGCCAATCTCTCCCACGAAGGTCAACCCTTGGGTATGGGATTTGTCAACAACAGTGGTGGTTACCCACCACCAGTCGGCCCTTATAAAAACCTGTGTGGGTACTCTGTATCCTAACCAACCCCAATTCCCCATCTTTGAAATTCACAGACATGGCCTTAAACCCATCATTGAGAGGCTCCTCCATCAAAATCTCCTAATACCCACAAACTCACCTTGTAACATGCCCATACTCCCAGTACGAAAACTATCAGGTGAGTATAGACTAGTCCAAGACCTCCACCTGGTCAATACCACAGTTATTTTTTTTTTTTTGACAGGTAGAGTGGACAGTAAGAGAAAGAGACAGAGAGAAAGGTCTTCCTTTGCCGTTGGTTCACCTGTGGCCAGCGCATCACGCTGATCCGAAGCCAGGAGCCAGGTGCTTTTCCTGGTCTCCCATGCGGGTACAGGGCCCAAGGACTTGGGCCATCCTCCACTGCACTCCCGGGCCATAGCAGAGAGCTGGCCTGGAAGAGGGGCAACCGGGACAGAATCCAGCGCCCCGACCGGGACTAGAACCTGGTGTGCTGGCGCCACAAGGCGGAGGATTAGCCTTTTGAGCCATGGCACTGGCCCGCAGTTATCTTTATCCACCTGGTTGCCTAAACCCTATACTGGGCTATCACATGTTCCCCCCAAAACCTCCCACTTCATGGTACTAGACCTTCAAGATGCCTTCTTCTCTATTTCTTTTTTTTTTTTTAACTTTTATTTAATGAATATAAATTTCCAAAGTACAGCTTATGGATTACAATGGCTTCCCCCCCCATAGTTTCCCTCCCACCTGCAACCCTCCCCTTTCCCTCTCCCTCCCCCCTTCCATTCACATCAAGATTCATTTTCTATTCTCTTTATATATAGAAGATCAGTTTAGCATATATTAAGTAAAGATTTCAACAGTTTGCACCCACATAGAAACACAAAGTGAAAAATACTGTTTGAGTACTAGTTATAGCATTAAATCTCAATGTACAGCACATTAAGGACAGAGATCCTACATGAGGAGTAAGTGCACAGTGACTCCTGTTGTTGACTTAACAAATTGACACTCTTGTTTAGGGAATCAGTAATCACCCTAGGCTCTTGTCATGAGTCGCCAAGGCTATGGAAGCCTTTTGAGTTCACCAACTCTGATCATATTTAGATAAGGTCGTAGTCAAAGTGGAAGTTCTCTCCTCCCCTCAGAGAAAGGTACCTCCTTCTTTGTTGACCTGCTCTTTTCACTGGGATCTCACTCGCGGAGATCTTTCATTTAGTTTTTTTTTTTTTTTTTTTCCCCCAGAGTGTCTTGGCTTTCCATGCCTGAAATACTCTCATGGGCTTTTCAGCCAGATCTGAATGCCTTAAGGGCTGATTCTGAGACCAGAGTGCTGTTTAGGACATCTTCCATTCTATGAGTCTGCTGTGTATCTTGGATCTTGGATGTTGGATCATTCTCTACCTTTTTTATTCTATCAGCTAGTATTTGCAGACACTAGTCTTGTTTATGTGCTCCGTTTGGCTCTTAGTCCTATCATTATGATCAATTGTGAACAGCAATTGATCACTGGGACTAGTGAGATGGCATTGGTAAATGCCACCTTGATAGGATTGAATTTGAATTCTCTGGTATGTTTCTAACTCTACCGTTTGAGGTAAGTCAGCCTGAGCATGTCCCAAATTGCACATCTCTTCCCTTTCTTATTCCTACTCTTATATTTAACAGTGATCACTTTTCAGTTAAGTTTCAACACTTGAGAATAACTGTGTATTGATTACAGTATTCAACCAGAAGTATTAAGTAGAACAAACAAAAAAAAAACACTAACAGGGATAACGTATTAAGTTGTTCATCAACAGTCAGGGTGAGGGCTGATCAAGTCACCGTTTCTCATAGTGTTCATTTCACTTTAACAGGTTTCCTTTTTGGTGCTCAGTTAGTTGTCACATATCAAGGAGAACAAGTGGTATTTGTCCCTTTGGGATTGGCTTATTTCACTCAGCATAATGTTTTCCAAATTCCTAACAGGGATCACTTTTCAGTTAAAATTTAAACACCTAAGAACAATTGTGTGTTAATTACAGAGTTCAACCAATGGTACTAGAACAAAAAAAATACTAAAATGGATAAAGTATTACATTGTACATCAACAGTCAGGACAAGAGCTGATCAAGTCACTGTTTCTCATAGTGTCAATTTCACCTCAACAAGTTTCCCCTTTGGTGCTCAGTTAGTTGTTGCCGATCAGGGAGAACATATCATATTTGTTCCTTTTCTTCTCTATTTCTTTACACCATGATTCTTGATACCTATTTTCTTTCACCTGGACAGACTCAGACTCACACCAGACCTGAAGGTTGATGTGGACGGTCCTCTGAAATAGCCCCACATATTCAGACAAGCCTTGGCTGTTGATCTTTCAACATCAAGGCCCACAGTTCCTCCCTACTACAATATGTGGATGACCTCCTCTTATGCAGCCCCTCCAAAGAGTACTCCAAGTCCCAGATGGCAGCTCTCCTAAATTTCCTAGGAGACAAGGGGTGCAGGGTATCCCCACTAAGGCCCAACTGTCCTCTCCATAAGTGATCTATCTAGGCATCCTTCTTTTTTTTTTTTTGACAGACAGAGTGGACAGTGAGAGAGATAGACAGTGAGAAAGGTCTTCCTTTGCCATTGGTTCACCCTCCAATGGCCGCCACAGCGCTGCTGCAGCTGGCGCACCACTGATCTGAAGCCAGGAGCCAGATGCTTATCCTGGTCTCCCATGGGGTACAGGGCCCAAGCACTTAGGCCATCTTCCACTGCACTCCCGGGCCATAGCAGAGAGCTGGCCTGGAAGAGGGGCAACCAGGACAGAATCTGGTGCCCCAACCGGGACTAGAACCCAGTGTGCCAGCACCGCAGGCAGAGGATTAGCCTATTGAGCAGTGGCGCCAGCCTAGGCATCCTTCTGAGATCCTCCACCTAGTCACTAACAACTGATCGGAGTCAGGCCCTACAAGTTCTCCAACCACTGACCAATGCTGAGGCCATACTCTCCTATCTCTGATTGGTGGGATTTTTCCGACATCGTATCCCTAACTTCACTGTCTTGGCTAAACCTTTAGACCAGGCCGCTCATGAGACCCCAAAGGACCCTTTATCGTCACCAACCACTGTAACTCACACCTGGTGAACCTTTCGCGATGCCCTGCTCCAGCCCCTCCCTTTGGCTTTGCCTAATTCTACAAAGCCTATCCATCTATTCACAGATGAACGCAAAGGAATCACTACTTGCCTCCTAGCCCAACCATCTGGCCCCACACACCTACCAGTGGCCTTCCTCTCAAAACAGCTTGACCTTACAGCCTGGGGTTGGCCCCAATGCATTCAAGCTCTGGTGGCCCCAATGCATTCAAGCTCTGGTGGCAGTGGCCACACTTACCAAAGATGCCACCAAGCTCAACCTGCAGCAGCCTATCATGGTCCTGTCGTCCCACAACTTAGCTGAACTTTTGGGACAGAGGTTCTCCCCCCTCCTCAGCTTCTCCTGGGTCTAGAAGCTACATCTCGGGTTCATTGAAAATCCCCATAGCCCGCTCACCCCCCTTAAACCCAGCCACCTTCCTTCCACTCCCGTCCTCCTCCACGGACCCTCTTCCTGACTTTCATTCCTGCTCTGAAGTATTGAATTTCTTCCATATCCTGACAGACGATGTTCTATATTACTCAACAGATTTCCCCGACCTAACGCTGTTTGTGGACGGCAGCTCAGTGAGGGTGGCAGATGGGGTGCAGAGAGCAGCAGCATATGTGCTGGATACCCTCAATAAGACCATAGAGGCTCAACATCCTCCCCCAGGAACCACCTCCCAGAAGGCAGAATTCCACGCCCTGACCTGAGCTCTTTTACTCACTAAGGACAAAAGGGTTAACATCTATACAGACTCTAAATATGCTTTTCTCATAGCTCATTCTCATTCTGACATCATGGGAAATGCCGATAGTTAATGCCACCTACATCCACCAGCTTCTCCACCCTGCCCCTCCAGATGGCAACAATCCATTGCAATGTCCACCAACAAATGACTGATCTGGTGTCAATGTGTAACAGGCGTAAAGTCTTGGTGGCCCGGACACTTACTAGCCAAGACTCACCTACACAGGAGCCCCTTGCCCCATTATTGTTTCTCACAACCTCTATTAAGCCTACTTACCTCTCTCAGGAAAGACATCAACTACTGCAAAATGGAGGTAAGGAACATCCCGAGGGGTGGATTTTTCTCAAAGACAAGATCACTCTCCATACTCAAAATTCCCTTCCACTATTACCTGACAATCACAACTCTCCACGTAAAAACCCGGGCTCACTCTACCATTTTCTGACCCCTCTGTTCCACTGTCCTAATCCTAAAGATCTCCTTAAACAGTTTAATTCGTCCTGTTCTATCTGATCCTTGACATCCCCTCAGGGAAAGCTAAAGCCCCAGATACCCGCTCACCAGGTGAGAGGCCACCTTCCTGGTGAAGAGTGGCAAATGGACTTTACTCATATGCCCACTCATAAATGCTTACAGTATATCCTAACCATGGTGGACACATTTTCCGGATGGATAGAGCCCTTTCCTACAACTTCAGAAATGGCAGCCGTGGTGGCCAAAATCTTACACCAGCATATCATCCCATGATTTGGGCTGCCTACCTCACCCAATCAGACAATCGGCTGGCCTTTGTATCATGGGTGGTACAAGTTACACAAGCCCTTGGCCCTTCCTGGAAGTTACACATACCATACCCCCCCCAATTCTTGGGTAAAGTTGAGAAGGCAAATGGCATGCTAAAAGATCAGCTTACTAAACTCTCCATTCAACTTCAGATTGGATGGCCACAACTACTCCCATTGGCCCTCACCAGGCTCCATGCAGCTCTGTGCAAGCCCCTGGGACTTAGCCCATTCAAACTCATGTACAGAAGACCATTCCTTCTCAACCATAATCTGCCAGTCCACACCCTACCGTTACCTCCCCTACCTCATCTTACTTCATTCACTTCTCAGGAAACACACTGACTGACATCTCCCATCCCCATCTACTCATCACCCAGCTGGTCCAGAGGCCCTGTCTCTCCAGCCTGGGGACTCCATCCTACGCTGGTCCTTCCAATACCAGCCACTCCATCCCTGTTGGATGGGACCCCACATCGTAATTCTCGCCACTCCAACTGCAGCCAAACTACTGGGCCATGAAAACTGGTATCATATATCTCACCTCAAGAGGGCACCTTCCCCTCCATGAGGGCTGCTGTCATCCTGGATAGCCACTGCTCTGGGGCCTACCAAGTTTAAGGTTGTCCATAATCCTAGTCTTCCTGGTCCCACCCCTGATTCCTAAGATATTGGTCTTGGCTCAGTCCCTGCCCACATGTTTGTGCTCCTCCTACCTATCTTACTTTCCAGCCATGTGTTACAAGAGAACATCACCACAATTCCAATGTTCCTTCTCTGGACTATCAGCAATCCATGTAATTGTCCGCTGTGGTGGAATTCACAGATGTGACTGCTTTGGCAAATCTCCCAGATCAAAGGTCTATATGACAGCATCCACTCACTGGAGCTATAGCAACAGGGGAGGGTACCAGGACTTTAATCTATGACAGGAAGTTGCTAGGGTTAAGGAGGTGCTCAAAGACCTGGGAGAAAATTTGTCACAAATAGCCACTCAGTGGCGACCCTTGCTACCTCTCCCATGGAGACCCAACCCACTCCGCCTCCTGCACCCTGACTGGCTTTCATATATCTCTTCTGTCTACCAGCTCTTTAACTCTTCCGATAACTCTCTGGCTGATGGTTGCTGGATTTGCTCCACCCTGTTACCTTCCTTTACAGCTATTAAAGTTCCAACAAATTCTACTCCAGGACCCACCAATGAGACAACTTCTCCCTTACTAATCTCCCTCACCCCCAAAAAAAACCTACACCAGTGCTTCAATCTAACCTTACCATTATATCCTGACCCACTGTCCCCCAACACTTTTTTCAACTCCACTCTCTGTAATTCCATGACCCCTATAAAGCCGGGAGATTGTTTAAAAGGAGGTCACTTCTTCCAGTGTGGGAGCTCCCTATTCCACTGTCTACCACCTAATGCAACCGATATCTGTATTCCAGTAATTGTCCTCCCAGAGGTCTCTGTGGTGCCCCAAAACTAGTCTCTCCCGATACCAGTGCTGTAAAACACCCATGCTAAAAGGGACATAATTATCCTTCCCTTTCTAGTGAGACTAGGTGTTCTTACGGGAGTGGGGACAGGAGTAGCCAGCCTGGCATATGGTACTACCCAGATACAGCAACTGGAAAACACCATGAATACTGAGCTACAAAATAGTGCAGCCTCCATTATAAACCTGCAAGACCAGATTGACTCCCTGGCTAATGTGGCCCTTCAAAACAGAAGGACATTAGAACTCTTACTAGCAAAAAAAAGAGGAAAAATGTGTATTTCTGGGGGAACAGTGCTGTTTTTTTACCAACAAATATGGAGTGGTCAGAAACATGGCACAACAACTTAAGGAACACATTGCCGAATGACAACGGGAGTATCAGGGACAACACAGACGGGATCTATTATCCTTTCTCCCTTGGCTACTTCAACCCTGGGACCCATAATAACTGTAGGGAAAATTGTAATGATTGCTCCTTGTGTTCTCAGGTTCATAAAAGATCAAATCCAGGAAGCCTCCGGAGTAGCGGTCAACCAGATGCTTCTCCATCCATACATGCCTATCCCTGTGGAGTCCCAAGATACCCCAGCGGGCCCCTGTAGACGACATCCCCGATCAGCAGGAAGTAGCCAGAGAGACTCATCATCGCCCCTTTTCTTATCATCAAGAGGTAGGGAAGGTAGCTTCGAGATCGCAGGAGTGAAGGCCCACACTTCCGGGAATGGAGAGTCCCTACCCATACTTCTGGGAATGAAAAGTCCTTGCCAAGGTCCCCACGTGTCTCTAAAGGTCAACCAGTGAGGATCAGACATGCCTCAACCTTTAACCTGCATGCCTTGTATCTACAAAAGGAGCCCTCCCAACCTCTGATGCATGACTTCTTTAGCCCCTGCCCTGTTGGGACTGGTGAACCATGCCCAGGAGCAGAATCCCAATAAAAGCCTGTAAACTGATTCGTTTGGCTGGGAAAATTTATTACATGCCAAACACCTTGTAATAGGTCAATCATCTCCCCATCCTCCACCTTTCACCTGATAGTCACTATTCTCTGTAAAATAAATCACACTTATATGACAATTTCCTCTAATTACACCATTGGGAGTACAATACAATAATAAATAGTCTTAGCAGAAATGTATCTATATATTCTAATTTCACTTAATTATACAAATGTAGTATCAATTTGACAATGCAGAATAAATTTCACTATCAGAATTTCTGGACTCTGAACAGAGTACCTTAATTCAAGTTCTACCTTTGTCATTTATTAACTGTGTAATGTTGTTTAGAATATTTAACTTCTCTGTGTTGCTTTTTCTTTTCTTGTCAGTAAAGTGAGGGCTGTAATCATGTATGCATCACATGATTGTTTGATAATTGAGATTTGTTGTTAAAAAGCATGTGGTAGGGGCTGGCACTGTGGCATAGCAGGTAAGGCCACCTGCGGTGGCATAGTGGTTCAAGTCTCAGCTGCTCCACTTCTGATCCAGCTCTCTGCTGTGGCCTGGGAAAGCAATAGAAAATGGCCCAAGTCCTTGCGCCCCTGCACCCATGTGGAAAACCTGGAAGAAGTTCCTGGCTCCTGGCTTCAGATTGGTACAGCTCTGGCCTTTGCTGCCATCTGGGGAGTGAATTAGTGGATGAAAGATCTCTCTCTCTCTCTCTCTCTCTCTCTCTCTCTCTCTTTGCCTCTCCTTCTCTGTGTAACTCTGTCAAATAAAGAAATAAATATTTTAAAAAAATTTAAAAATATGTGGTACAATTTTAATATTTGAAATGTGCTTACTAAAATTCACCAACATCTAAGTGCTCCCTTTGACTCCCAGTCCCTTCACCATGACCAACTGTGAACTGAAATTGATCACCTGGAACAGTGAGATGGCATTGGTACATGCCACCTCGATGGGATTGAATTGGAATCCCCTGGTATGCTTCCAACTCCACCACTTGGGGCAAGTCAGCCTGAGCACTTAGACAAGTCTAGTACCTGCTAACGCTAACTGATGGAGTAAATAAAGGGGAGAGTGATCCAACATGGGAAGTGAGATACTCAGCAGACTCATAGAATGGCAGATGTCCTAAATAGCACTCTGGCCTCAGAATCAGCCCTAAAGGCATTCGGAGCTGGCTGAAGAGCTCATGAGAGTATTTCAGGCATGGAAAGCCAAGACACTCTGGCAAAAGATCTCTGCGAGTGAGATCCCAGTGGAAAGAACAGGTCATCAAAGAAGGAGGTACCTTTCTCTGAAGGGAGGAGAGAACCTCCACTTTGACTATGACCCTTGTCTAAACAAGATAAGAGTCGGAGAACTCAGAGGGCTTCCATAGCCTTGGAAACTCATGACTAGAGCATAGGGAGATTACTGATGCCATAGACAGGAGTGTCAATTGGTAAAGTCAACAACAGGAGTCACTGTGCACTTACTCCTCATGTAGGATCTCTATCCTTAATGTGCTGTACATCGAGATTTAATGCTATAACGAGTACTCAAACAATATATTTCACTTTGTGTTTCTATGGGGGTGCAAACTGTTGAAATCCTTACTTAATGCATACTAAACTGATCCTCTGTAAAAAAAAAAAATAAATAAATAAAAAAATAAAAAAAAAATTATCAATTCCCAACTTGACTCTCACTGGGATTAAACATGACAATAGGTCTGATCTGATTTCATCATCATTTAAAAAAATCATCTATTATTTTTCACTTTATGTTTCTGTGTGGGAGCAAACTGTTGAAATCCATACTTAATGTATACTAAGCTGATCTTCTGTATATTAAGATAATCGAGAATGAATCTTGATGTGAATGGAAGGGGAGAGGGAGTGGGAAAGGGGAGGGTTGTGGGTGGGAGGGACGGTATGGGAGGGAAGCCATTGTAATCCATAAGTCGTACTTTGGAAAATTATATGCATTAAATAAAAGTTTAAAAAAAATAAAAAATAAAAAATAAAAAAAAAAAAACAATTAACAACAGGAAAAAAAAAATTCACCAACATCATCAACATCTTCATGGTCATTGTCATTTATATTATCTTCTGAATGCTAAAATTATTTTATTCTCTTGTATATCAATAAAAATAATGATTTTCAAGGAATGGGTTTCTTCATTTATCATTAAGGATTTTATCTTCTCTAAGCTGTGCTAAACAAATAGAAATTGATTGCTTTTTATAAGTGAATAATAACTGAAATGTAAAAAGAATGAACTTCATACTCAGAGCAAATACTCCATGAGTATTTTATTTGAACTCTCTCCCCTTTATTTGGAGTTATTATATAATAGTTTACCAATAAGCTCCTAATCTGCTATAGATGCCACAAGTAGGTGTTAACCAAGTACTTAGTAAATTAATGATGATTTTATAAGAATATATAATATATTATATATCATCATTTCCATATAAAATTGAGACACTAGGATTCATCTGATAGGCTAGGCACCTCAAATCTGACATTATATGCATAGTACGTGTATAGTTCTATGTATGTGTTCTCTTGGAATTTCTATGTCCTATTCTTTAGAAAACAACCTTTGCTAGGAGAATGGGTTCTAATCATGAAAGCAAAAAGGAAAATAAAATTCAGATATAGGGTGGATATTTTGTCTCCTGGTTAAGACTCAGTTAAGATTTCATGTCCCATATCCGAGTACTTGGGTTTGATTTCTGGCTCCAGTTCATGACTCCAGCTTTCTGCTGATGCAGACTGAGGCAGCGGGTGATGGCTCAAGTAGTTTGATTCCTGCCACTCATATGGAAGACATGGATTGAGTTCCCAGCTCCCAGCTTTGTCCAGGCCCATCCCAGTCTGGTTATGTGGGTGCTTGTGGGGAGAACCAGCAGATGAGATCTCTTTCACTCTCCCTCTCTCTCTCTCTCCCCTCCTACCCTCCCTCCCCCAATAAATAAAAACCATTCTGATGCTTCCATCCAGTGATACTACTCTACCTGTGTTACCAATATTTTAAAAGTGTTAGAACCAACCAATCTACATATCCTTTCTTAAGTTGTGGTCTCTTTTCCACTGGATGCTCACTTTTAAGGGACTCCATTTATTTGGATTGGAGCATCTGGGGTATGAGATAATATGATGCCTTTTGGTCCACATCAAACTTTCCCAAGAATGATACACACAGGCTTCAGTGAAGGGTGACCGTTGCTGTGATTGGAGAAAGTATGTTACAGACTAAGGGAGGACTAGAGTCAGAACCCCAACACAGGACACATTATCTCTTTTGTGCTTGAAAATCTCTCTTGCTGTTGTGCAGAACAGACTGGAGTGAACTCACAGGAAGATTAGTCTGCCAAGGCCATCTACTCTACCTTTTCCTTATTTTATGGCTGTTATAACCTGCTCTCTGTAAAATAGGACCAAAGTCAGGACCATTTCAATTCTATTTTTATACCTACATTGCAATTCTTACCATGTCATCTTTTAATTCTCATTTTTTTTTAACATCCAAGTATTTGAAGTTCTGGTAAGAAACGATGTCTAGCAAAGAAAGGTGACAAGAGAGCCATCATAATGACCAGAAGAAAAACCACAAGGGGCTGATGTCCTGATAAAGAAAGACTGGAGATATGTCCACTGTATCAAATGCTACTGAGATGTTTCTATTGAATTCAACAACTGAGGGGTTATCAGGTCCTGGTCAAGAATACTTTTAATGGAACTAAGGCAAGGAGATTTAATGCAGAGTCAAAGACTAGCCACAGCCAGAGAATCAGGATGTCTCTGCTCGCCATCCACTGAGCTTTCAAATCTAGAAAATGCTCCTCCTTCACACTCCTTTTCAAAATTAATAATTTCATGCCAATTCCTCAAAAATATTTCTCAAAAGAGTACTGTTTTGATGAAGTAAATATTAATTAGTGATTTATATTTTATTAGGATGAACATTTCTCTAAAGTTTGTCAATAAAGTCCTTCAAATTAGAGCTATGGCATATTCAAAGACTAGGAAAGGCAACATAAATTATCACCAATGCATTATAGAGGATTATTTATTAAATGGGTACCTGAACACAGATTCTCTAAAAAATACTCTTTCATTATCCATGTTGGCAATATTTCATCAGCATTATATTTTACAGCAAACAAACTAGATTGGGCAAAGTATTCAAAAACAAAATTTGCATATATACATGCATCTGCAGTATAAATCTACCTGGTATTTAAATCATTATATAATCTTGTTCAATAGAGATGAGTGACAACAAACACATGCAACCTATAAACTTACTTTCCTGTGATCCAAAATGTGTTTCAATCTTTTGCAAAAAAAAAAAAAAAAAAAAAAAAAAAAAGTCAGGGAGTCAGCCTCATCTATCATTTCGGAGTTGATGTGTGTAACTTTGACTGATGATATCTTCTCCTTGTAAATCCCTAGGCAGTGAGAGAGGGCTACAACATAAGTCTGGTGATTGTAAACAGTACTAAATAACTAGCAGCTACAGACTTCACAGTGTCATATAATGGTAGAACACTGAAAATTGGGTAAAGAACTCTATAGGGAAAATGAAACATTTGGAGTTGCTAAAATTATCATTATGTGACCGTCTGCTTTTCCTTCTTAACAGAATACACACATAATTATTTTCCTCTAAAATCTAGAAATAAAGAGATGAGAAATTAATCAAGTGCATTTTAAATGAATAATTTATTGAATTCTTCATAGTCAAGAACTTATTTATTCTTTATATTTATATTTCATTGTAAAATGAAATATACTTCAGTATTCTACTGTTTGATTAATCTTTTTTTTCCTTTTTGATGCAAAATCTAACCAAACAAATGAAAAAGAAGTCCAAAATTAATGATGGCCTTATAACCAAATTCTAGGAATTAGGGAGTCTCCTATTTTTTTGAAAAGGATAAATCAAATAAATTGAATTGGTGTCCATAAGACCTCCTTCTCCTATATTTTTAATCTGATACTGACTCAATTATATAAGCAATAGAAAAATGAACAGACTGGGAATTCCTGACTATTTTACTTTATTTTTTATTTAAATCTTTGTTACTCTAACACAGAGCATCTCATGTAAATATTCTTGCTGCATATTATCTCTTTCTGCAACCATAATTTTTAGGAATCACCTTAACATTTCAGTTACTTTAATTTCATAACAAATCATTCCAATACAATGACTTTTAAAGAAATTTGAATGCATGTATTCTGTGAATCTGTAAAGTATAAATAATACAGCAAAGAAAACTTACATCTGCTTCATGATGTCTGAAAACCTCCATTGGAAACGTGTTGCAAGGCTGTGGTGACCTGAACCAAGGAGAGCTGGAATTACTTAAATGTGGTGGTGGGTACTGGCTGATGACTGAGAGGATAGCTATGGCTGTGGAACAGAATTCTCTCACGGTCTCTCCCTGAAGCCAGCATTTCTTCACCCCAAGAAACATTCAAAGTAGTCCCTATGTCATGGTTCAAGGCTCCAAAGGTACGTTTCCCAGCTAATAAGCCAGAAATTGCCTTGCTTTTTATGACTAAGCTGTAGACTTCATGCTGTGCCAATTCTGGCAAATTCAGTTAGTCACAAACCAGTCTAGAATTAAGAAGGGGGTAATAAAGAAAGACAGTTAGATGATAAAGTGATAACATTTGAAAGATTATATGGGATGTGAGACATTATATGACCCTGTTCAGGAAGTTCATTCTATCTCATTGACATTTGCGATCTGTCTACCAGATCAGACGTACTTAAAGAAAGTCCTGCACAGGCAACTATATCACCCAGAACAGAGAGCCTGTGCTTGAAATAAATAGCAATGTAGGCCTTTTCCTACTTAATTTATTGTTGAGTACCAAGATATGGAAACTGAGAATACTTCATACCATATCTGACTATTATACCCAAATAAAGGATTTGGAGAACTACCTATGGAAGACTTACTAAGGAATAAACAAAAACCATTTTACCACCCTTGTCTCAAAATCAACTTCTGAACTATAAAATGGGCAAATGTTGCTCAAAGTAAAACAAAAGTTAAAAACTTTTTGTGATCGACGGAAGTGGAAGGACTTCCAAAATCCATCAGCTTCTTTTGGAACAAGAATTTTAGGAAGAAAAAAGTGCATGTTCCAGAAAAATAAAATGGGAACTCCAGGCATTTCTTAGTCAAGTTCATAGGATGTACTTCAACCACATCCATCCTACTGTCTCCTGCTCAGTCTAAACCATTCATGATCTCTCACCTTGTCCACTTTAACAGACTCCTAATTGGTTTCCTGAAACATCCGTGTGCCTCACTCTAATCCCTCCATCACAGCACACAGAGTAGTGTTGAACAAACATAATAAGGTCATTTTTTCTGCTTCTAATACCTCAGTGCTTCAAAATGGAAATGTCTTCAACTGGAGCTGCTCTCTACCTGGGCCCCGTCTTCTTTTCATATTTTAACCTCCTTGTGAGCAATTTTCTAGTCTCCAGCAGTGCTGATAGTACTTCTGTCACTGGTACTCCACTTGCCAGGCATAATGAACTTTAATCGCTCTTGGAACTGTATAATTTTCTTAGGTCTCACAACTTTGGATGTGTTTATCATTTATCTGGTAATGCCACCCCAACAGTACCACCTTGATAGAATGGTTGGTACACAACATTGCCACTTGAACATCTCTCAAATAATACTTACTGTACCTTCTGAAAAGTATTGTTTTCAGCTAAGTTTCTTCCTCCATAGGATAAATGGCATGAAAATATAGGCAATATCTATCTTTTCTTTTTTTTTTTTTTTTACAGGCAGAGTGGACAGTGAGAGAGAGAGAGACAGAGGGCAATATCTATCTTGACTTTCATACACCATCGAGAATACTGTCCAGAACATAAAAAGAACACTGAAAACTCATTGTTGTAAAAATATTTAAAAATAATTTTGAATTTATTTTTCTGTTTCTTGTTTTTACATTGGCAGAATTCCCAGCGTATGATTATATATCATCATATGCTTTCAGGAAGATTTTGTTCCTCTCCTTTTTTTTTGGAAAAAAATAAATAAAAGGTTCATATAAAAAGAAAAATAGCAATAAAGCACCAGGGCAAGCCCTCTTGTGTGGAAAGTAATTCTACACTTATTCATCAGTCTCAAGATAGTGGTTATCACCTGCCTAGGTGTGAAGTTTTCTTATCCATTCTGTCCTACACTCTTATCAACCTTTTTGCCCTGGCAATGCTTTATCTCCATTGTAACTTTCCTTGTTGGGAGTGGTTATGTAGGTTATGTATTTAAACTCAACTGTCTTTCAGTACAATCATACATATAGCTATAAGTATTTTATAACAAAAATGCAAGTCAAATAAGATGATGTTTAATAAGAAGATCATTTTATAACGTTTTTCAAAGGTGCTAAGAGTTATACCTTAAAAATTTCTTTGGGCAAAAGACGGATATATACAAAGGACTTAAATATCAGATGAAATTAATATTCGTTGAATTTGACAGAGGGAACTAGCTCCTGGGGTTTAGTATATAGTGATGCTTCATTTAGTCTAGCTAATAACACAGTCCTACAGAATTGGCCGAAGTTAAGGTCATTATTTTGGTGGATGGGAAGGGCAGGAAGAGCATGCATACCTGAATATTTCAGTTGGTGTCTTGAAGTGGAAAAGCAAATGGGTCTTTTTTTTGCCTGAGCAAAACCATGTATAATTCAGCAATGTGTGAACTTCCAAGTTCAGAACTCAAGAGGGAGAAATTTGCATTTATCAACTCCCTACAAGAAAGAAGGTTAAGAATGAAAGCTGCATTAAGAAAACACACTCCCTCAGTCAAATATTCTCCTACACACAGAAGAAAACGAAAACAAAACCAGCTGTATTAGAAGCATTAAGTACCACCATTTGAAGTGATCAAAACATTCTGTGTTTATTAAGAGGATTTCTGTTTCTTAATGATATCCTTTTGGATTGTTGAGTGACTTGTTCCTTTGGAGGACTAGTTGCTAATAAGCAAGCATCCATGTTAACTTATTTATTGTAAATTATGTGAGATCTGTGGTTAATCCCCTTTAGTTATTGTGCAGACCGCAGTTAATTTACACTTGGAAAATGGTATTTAAAAAGGCTTATATAAATAAGTAATTACTTTTTCATGACACATGCTGAACAATTAACAAACTAATATTGTAGACACAAACACACCTACTAATTCAATTTTCCCATGACTCTTACAATGCATATCACAGTGTATAGAAACATTTTTTAATTCATATATATATATGAATAAAAATAATTTGTATTTTCCAAGTTTTATTTGTCTAGGACATATCTTTAGTTTTCTTAAAAAGTTATTTATACAAGTGTTCATAAGATGCTTATTTAAACATAGTAGATTTCTGATTTCCCCACTTTCTCAAGGATTCTTATCCAAGCTGCCTATGGTTTATGTTTTTAAAACTCCAGCTAGGTGATTCTAGAAATCAATATTGCTAATTGCTTCTCCAATTTATTTAAACTATTTCTTTTTATGTCAATCACTCACATAGATCTACTGTCATCTCTGTGTTGATAATTCCCTCATATATGTTTCTGGGCTTGGTTTCTTAGCAAAGTTTCTAATCAGCAATTTCAACTCCACTTTGGATTTTTTTCCCATAGGAGTGGCCTGCTGAATTCAGTTCATATTCAGCAGAAAGCCCATGGGGAGGCTTTGAAAGACACATGTAGTTTGAAGAGCAGATACTTGTGGTCAGCAGATATTTCAATGTTATTTTGGTCTTCATTTCACACAAATTTGTTTCCTTTGATTGTGTTTATAGCACTTTCTAAGACCTGGTTTTCATCTTGTATCTTTGGTGATATACCACATTTTTCTATTTCATCTAAAGATTGTTTGAAGTATTTTTGTTCTATTTCATGTATGTTTGTACCCCTGGAATTATGTTCTTTCCCTATATTTTCAAAGAAGTCTTTCATTATACCATGTATTGGAAGTTATATTTCTGGAACTGATCAATGTCATCACAGACAAAATGTCTGAATTCCCAGACTTCAAGAAGACTTTAAATACTGATCAATTATCAAGGTCAGTAAGTTTATCAATTGTGAACCCTGAAAAATTCTACCTCCAAACTATGAACAAAGATTTCAACTTCAAACTCAGACTCTCTCTTCCTAATATTCACACTGCATATTATAATATGTGTATAGTTGCAAGGAAACAAAGTTTGTATTAAAAATAAAATGTGTTGGAAAATATGTGACATTGTGGAGATCTGAACCAAAACAAATTTTGGTGAAAGTTTATCATTTGACCTCAAAAGGAACTTCATCTAAAACTGTGATATTTAGTGTGAGGTAGGTAATTTCTCCAACAATCTAACAAGCCAAATATTATAGCTTCTACCTCCAAGAAAGCCACAAATAGCAAGGTGAAAATTAGGGAGGAGTTCAGGAGTGTTTTGTGTATCTAGATTCCATCATTCTTCAACACTTATCTTTTTTTAAAAAAAACTATTTATTTGAGAGGCAGAGTTACAAACACAGAGAGGGAGAGACACAGAGAGAGGTCTTCCATCTGCTGGTTCACTCCCAAAATGGCCACAATGGCTGGAGCTGGCCCATCTGAAGCCAGGAGCCAGGAACTTCTTCTGGGTCTCTCACAAAGGTACGGGGTCCAAGTGCTTGGGCCATCTTCCTCTGCTTCCTAGGTCATTAGCAGAGAGCTGGATTGGAAGATCAGCCAGGATACAACCGATGCCCATATGAGATGCTGGAGCTGGAGGGGAGGCTTAACCTACTACATCACAGTGCTGGCCACATCAACAGCTATCTTAAACACACCTTGAGACTGGTGTTGTAACTCAGTGTGTGAAGCTGCTTTGGATGTCAGCATTCCAAATGGGGGCACCACCCCTAGCTGTTATGACCATTTGGGGAAATGGATCAGAGGATGGAGGATCTCTTTCTATCTCTGTCTATCCCTATTTCCCTGTCATGCTGCCTTTCAAAAAATAAATTTAAAAAACAAACAAAAAAACAATGGCACACATGATTCTGCAAGCCAGATATGATTTTTTTCATATAGAAGTACTTAACACAGAATTTAGTTGTTTTTTTTTTTAAACAAATTACTTTTTTGATTTTATTTGATAAGGAGAGAGAGAGAGAGAGAGAGAGAGAGAGAGATTGATTCCAACTGCTGGCTGACTACCCAAATAGTTGTAACAGCCAAAGTTGGTTCAGGTCAAAGCCAGGAGCCCAGAGCTCAATCCACGTTTCCCACTTGGGTGGCAGGGATGCAAGTAACTTGAGCCATCATCTACTGCCTCTCAGAGTTCACATTAGTGGGAAATTGGAATTGAAAGCTGAACTGGGACTGGAACCCATGTCCTCTGATAGTATATGCAAGCATTTTCACTTGTGCCAAGTACCTATCCCAGAAGTGAGTTATTATGTCACTTACTATTTGGCGCCCTCTGTCATTGTTTCATAAATGTTTTATTCTCTCATCTTTGATGGCATTGATTAGTTTGCTATCTAAAAATCTGGCTCAAGAAATACTCAAGCATCCAATTCACATATGAAGTACTCAAATACCTAAGATAATTGGACCTATTTCACCAGCACTCAATCTGCATCTCTTTCAATCTCTTTACATCAAAACCACATTGGCCTTTGCCACTTCCAGTGGTAGAATCAATCTCATTAATGAAACAAGTGGTGAAAGCAACATTAGAGAGAAAGAAGTCAGGGAGCAGCAATGTGGAAAGTCTTAGCATTGTTGGTCAATGGCCAGTCATCCAGGTGATGCTTCAACACGCTGTCTCTTGCCCCTAAACTGTTGCTTTGGTTGTTGTCATAGCTGTACCATCTGCCAGATACTTTTGCCAAGTATGGAATTGAGTTCTCAGAGACATTACCTAATTCCTAGCCAGATCAGGCTTCATGGGACGATTTGTCAGCCTTGATGAAGAAATGAAGAGAAAGAACAGTTCTAATTGGTGGAGAATCAGGTAGAACCAGTTGCTCAGTCTGCAAGTTGTTTCTTATTTTTTCTTCCTGCTCCCCCAACCACTTTTCTTTTAGAGATGTAGTCCACACAATCATACTTCAACCCCTTTCATTTTAACTTTGATTGCTTGAAACATCCTTTTTTTTCAAAGATTTATTTATTTATTCCAGAGGCAAAGTTACAGGGAGAGAGAGAGCTCCATCCTCTGGTTCACTCCCCAACTGGCTGCAACAGCAGGAGCTGGATTGATCCAAAGCCAGGAGCCAGGAGCTTCTTCCAGGTCTCCCACATGGGTGCAGGGGTCCAAGCACTTGGACCATCTGCCACTTCCTTCCCAGGCCATAAGAAGACAGCAAGATCAGAAGAGGAACAGTAGGGACAAAACTGGTGCCCATAAGGGATGCTGACACAGCAGCTGGAGGCTTAGCCTACTGTCCCACAAAGCTGGTCCCTGACACATCCATTTGTCATAGAGAACTATAAAAGTATTTTAGAACAGATTGATAGACTTTGCAGCTTTTGATCATGAGAATGAAATTAGTAAAAAACAAAACAAAACAAAACAAACACTTAATTATATTATCTAAGTATCTGGTGTGTATTAATTTATTTAATCCTTAAAATATATCTATGCATCTCATGCTAGTATTTCCCTCACTTTACTGAAGAGGAAATCAAGACAAAAATTAGGTGAGGACCTTATTCAATATCACAAAGCTCCAAATGAGATGACTCCAAGTAAGACGTAGAAGGTCTAAAACATAAAACTTATCTAGGAGCGTGTTTTTATGGACTTGAAAAAGACTGGAAATATGAGTCATACTACCTGAGAGCCACTCACTCTTGATTTCTCTTACATTCACATCCAATCCATGAGCAAATCCTGTCACATTTTCAGGGCTGTCTTCAGGATCTGATTATTTCATTGTAACCAATTCCTACTCATAGGCCTGGGCAACCTTCGTCACTTTAATTTTCTACGTAGAATTTATCAGTACTTAATATACGACGCATATGTTTTATTTTAGTATTACATGTTCAACTCATCAGCCCTAAGAGAAAATAAACTCCATAAACTGAACTACTGCCTTGAGGTAGTTTTTAAATTTTAACTGGATCACCACCTGGCACACAAAAAATCAACAATTTTTGGATTGACTATTTATTTACTCTTGTTACTTGATTATTAAATGAAGCAAAATATTCTTTCAAATTTATGTGCATACAAAGCATTGTTTCGGACAAAAAGAACAAAGTGCAACAAAAACATTTCTCGTACATTCACAATATTCAGTCTTTTGCTCTTCTTTAATGTCAAAATAATATTTTCTTTACTCAGGAAAGAGCCTCCAGGAGCCTGGCTCAGTTTTAGCTGCTAGTTCTTTTCTTTTCTATTGAAACAGCGCCACCTTGTGGAATAAAGAGCAAACTTGCGGAAAGCGCAAATACTCTGGCAGCGTTTTTGCAACTGTTGGTATGCAAAGCACTTCACAAATTTGACTTTTTAAAATCTCTTTATTGACCTCAAAATGTGCCATAATTTCAGTGGGTGAAGCTTCTAGACACATAAGCCATTTACTGTCCCAACTGAGCCACTTTCTGAGATGATCTTTCAGCAACAAGCTTAAGTGTTTTTATTGAATTTTAAAAAATAATTGTCAAACAAATTGACAGGAATGATGTACTACTGTAGTTTTAATGACATTGTGACTAGTTTTAAAATTTACTTTGTTTGAGCAATGTTGGACAGCCTTTCCTTTGATTATTGTTATAACCCTTATCTATTTTCCATCTGGACTATGGCTTTTCTGCTTTTGGCTTATTGAACTCTTTATTTATCAATAAGCCTCTAACTATATTGTAAGTTAAAACATGTTATCTCAAAAATAATAAGTAAAATATTTAAGAAAGTGTTCCTTTGCCTTTACATTTGTGCAGAATATTGATATGGGTTCTCTCACAAAAATTATGTAACTTCCAAAGTGGCATATCTACACAATTATAAGTCAACTAACACAGTGCTACAAGTAACCAAGATGGAAAGTTTGAGACTGATTAAGCAAATCGCCTTGCATATCCTGGGGCAATTCTGATTGAACAGGAGCTTTTACTCTGAAATAAGGTGTTCAGGGTTATGGTGTACCCAGGGCAGTGAAAGCTCCAATTCAAACACAAAGAGTTCTTAGAAAAAGAATTACCTTTTTCACATCCTTCTGACCACCTCAGAAGCGACTCAGGTGCATTCTTTAAATGTGACAGGTGACACATTAAAAAAAATTAAACTTTGGTGGGTAATATCATGGTATATTTTCTGCTCCAAATTGCATTTTTGATACTAAGGCATTTTAATATACATATAAATGAGGAAATTCATTCACAAAATGTTATTTTTAATTTTTGAAATGAATTATCCTTAAAATATTTTGTTACCTGAAAATAAATTCTTTTTAAAAAAATTTATTTATTTATTTGAAAGTTAGAGTTACAGTGAGAGAGGGAAAGAGATTTCCAATCCTCTACTTCACTCCCCAAATGGCTGCAATGGCCAGGGCTAAGCCAAGCCAAAGCCAGGAGCCAGGAGATCCACTGGGATGATTCCACATGGGTGCAGAGGCCCAAGAAGTTGGGCCATCATTTTCTTCTGTCCCAGGTGCACTAGCAGGGAGCTAGGTTGGAAGTAAAGCAGCAGGGATTCAAACCAGCACCCAAATGGGATGTAGGCACTGCAGATGGACAGCTTAACCTGCTGTGTCAAAGCGCCAGCCCCTGTCAATAAATTCTTAAAGGAATTAATTTACTGAAAGTTACACTACTTTACAAAGCTATTCAGATTTTCTTGTTGCCCTTCTATCTGTGCCATCCAAAAATACTGTGTAGTTCAGTGTTCATATTTAGGTTACAATTTTGTCTCTTCCTCCAACATTTATAGTGAAAATGTTTTGGTGCTGTAAATAGTAAGATTCATTTATTTATTAGGAAGATAATTGCAAAGAGATGGGGGGGCAGAGAGAGAGAAATATTTCATGTGCTGATTCACTTGCCAAATGGTTACAGCAGCCAGGGCTGGACCAGGTCTTCCTCATGATGGAAGAAGCTGAAGTACAATGGGCTATGATCAGCTGCTTTCCCAGGTGCACCAGCGGGGAGCTTAATTGTAAGTGAAGCTGCCAGGACTTGATCCGGCATCCATATGGGATGCCAGAATGGCAGACTGCGCCACAACACTGGCCACTCAAATACAATATTTTTTTAAATGTCAGTTATCATATATGGACATTATTCTGCTTAAATATTATTTCTAACTTCCTACTGCTATAATCAGGGACTGAGTTATCATTTTTATGTCTATATCTTAATTTGGAGAAGTTATTGAATAAGGTCAAAATAATTAGTGGAGTTAACAACACATTTAAACCCAAATGTCCATGTCTGAGAATATCTTGGATAATACGTCAGGTGTTTCTCACTAATAGTCCCTCAGCTCTTCAACATGCAAGTTCTCTAAAATGTCTGAAAGGTGGAAAGATTTATTGCCCTTGCCAATGCTTACAGACCTAATTAAGATGGAATCACTATTACAGTTACTCTCTTCCCTTTCTTCTTTCTGTATGGTAAGGTGAACAAAAATAGCAAAAATAGGAGTCTAGGGTGAGTTTTCAAGTTCCATCAACGCCTATGGTATAGAGCAACTAGATCAGGCAGTGTTTGCAAGCAATCAATACATCTTAACTGTTGTTATTACATTTTTACATCTATATCCATTCAAAGGCAGAAATATTCTCTCTTTGGATTTCTTATTCATTCTCAAAAGAGCTATATTATTATTATATGATTTTGGAGCAACAAGAGATTTTGAGAACAATATCTTCTCCAACAAAACCATACACAGCTGGGGCTAGAATTCAATCACAGAAATATTGTATGTCTTTCTTCTTTCCACCCACATGTAATGAAAAGATGAAATGAATTCATTAATCTTGAACTATAGTATGTTCCCAACTGTAGAATCAGAGAGAGAGCAATTGGATTTTTACATTTCAGGTAAAATTATAAGACTTAATCTTATACTCTAGAGGACACAAAATAAAATATTAAAAAACATATCAAATAATTATTTAAGTAAATGCAGAATTGAGTTTATTATAAGATAGTTTCAAAGGAAATTAATTATGAAGTTTTAGTCATAAAGTATATTAGTATAACATTTGGAATCCATGGCTCCGTAAGTTTTACTTAATAAGGTAGAACATTATTAATTTTATGGTAATAGCTAGCTCCTCTTCCCATGGTGCGTGAACAAACAAAGATAATAAAAGTCAATCAAGAATCCAGTAACTCAATATAGGTTCTACTAATTTGCTTTCACGGTACATTTTAATTCTTTTTAAAGCTCTCTTACATATGACAATAAGTACACACTACTAGACATCACTATGGAATGCCAACTGTACCATGACTATGAATTATTTATAGAAAAGAAATTGAATGTTGTGATTTTTAAACAAATATGTCATTGATTAACAAGTTTATATCTAGTATATTCTAGGAAGCCCAAGAAAGTAGATAAGACCAAAGTCCAATTAGGATGCTCACAAGTCATATTGGAGCTTGATATCTAGCTCCTGACTTAGTTCTAGCTAATGCATACCCGGGGGTGTAGCAGGTGATGGCTCACATATTTGGGTAGCTACCTGCAATGTGGGAGACTTGAATTGAGGTCTCAGCTCTCGCTTTGGTCCTGGCCCTTGGGTAAATTTAGGGAGTAAACAAGTAGATGTGACATGCACTCCTAATGCCTCCCTCTTTCCCTCCCTTCCTCTCAAATAAATCAATTTTAAAAAATAGTAATAAAACTCAGGGAAAATTTGCTCTAAGATGGTTCTTCTCAATTTCCTGGCATGGAATCTAGGCAGACAAACTTTCAAAGATTGCAATATACCTCCCATCCTCTGGCTGTCTCATGCTGCTCTGCGGGGCGACTAGCATAACATGAAAGTTCTGAATGTAAGAGGCAGTTCCTGGAAGGAAAGCCTGCTCACCAGAAGCTGGGGCTAGTCAGTGTCCATCCCAGGTGATGGCGGATGCTGTATCCTGAATACCTGGGCCCACACTCAGCTCCCACCATCCATTGTTGCAGAAGATTGTTGGTTCCCCACAGTCTGCAGACAGCAGTAATCATGTGGAATGAGCCTTAGGGACTTATCCAAGGAAAGGGAGCTGCTAATCTCTGGACAAGAATGTGATTCAGGCAGAGCAAGCCATGTCAACCATAAAATTTAAATATTTTGACACTTCAGACATTTCTGTCAACCAGTCATATAAATCCTTTGTCCTTCTCTTGATGATAGACACTAGTTCACCATGGCACTTAAAATTGCTGGCACTGTTATAGGCTCCAGAGCCACTCTTTTCTTTGAGCATTTAGCTCAATACAACTGTAAATTCTGTTCTATAGAACACATATTTTACTGTGCACTGCAATATTCCTTTTCTTTTCAGACACAGGTTAGGCAGGCAGACATTTGTATTCTTGCCCTCAGTTCCATAAACATCAGGACGAGGTCAAGTGAGATTCCAAATAAATTTCTTAACTTCTTTTTGCTTCATTTTCTTCATCTGCAAAACAGATGTGATAACAACAGAATCTTCCAGAGAGTGCTCATGTAAAGATTATCTGCTTTACTGTAGGTAAAGTTCTTAAATAGTGCTTGACATGTAGCAAACATGAGGTATGTATTTGTTACATTTATGGAAGCATTGAGTAGTTTCCATATTACACTTCATTGAATTCTTCGTCTTTGTGGATGGATTTTATTTTCCCCAATATACACAAGGATGGAAACTGAAGTCTAGATAGATAATATAGATAATGTTTCTCATAATCACATAATCACATGGAATGTAAAAAGCAGAGTTGCAATTTGTATTGGAATACATGTGAATCCAGAGATGGCTCTACTTAACACTAGCATTGATGGCAAGTTCTCATTGGGTATATATTAGTTTAAATCACTAATTGGTAATTCTGTCCGTTATTTCAGATTCATATATTAGATTTTTGGCATGTAATTTGTTAGCACTAGGCAATAAATCAAAAAGCCTTCTTCAGTGTTCTGGCTGTGGTAGAAATTAGTTCTGTGCTCTTGGTTAATCACACACATTTCTTCAACATGAATCAATGCAAAAAGAATACTAATTCTTGAACTTCGAAGTTACAGGATTAAAAAAGAAAATGAATCCAATCAATATTTTTATTTTCTATTACACACAACTCCCAGGATGGGTATTTAAAAATAAAAATTAAGTAAGAAAATACCATACCCTTAAGGAGAAGTCTAGAAGTGGTGACAAAAATCTGTGGGGGCCCAGGAAGGCAACTTCTTCCCCTTTGTTTCTCCTTCTTACCTTCTCCTGTCATGATCCTGGAAAAGGGAAGTTATTTACATTGGTCAAGTCTGGATACACTAATTAGTCTCCTGGATAAGGTTGCAAGCACTACAAGTACATGCACAAATGTAGCTTCCTTTTATATTTTTCCCTTCCTTGGAGCTGGCAATTAAGGAGTCAAAGCTTATCTTAATCAATCACTACTGCTGTTAAACAAACTACCTCTAGCTATAGCGACTTAAAATAAGGAAGCTGGCATTCATTCTGGCACAGTGGGTTAAGTTACTGCTTATGACACTGGCATTCCACATCAAAGTATCAAGTCAAGACCCAGGTGCTCCACTTTTGATCCACCTCTCTGCTAATGCACCTGGGAAAGCAGTGGATGATGGCTCAAATACTTGTGGCCCTAGCACCCACATGAGAGACCTAGACAGAGATCCTGGATCCTGACTTCAGCCTGGCACAGCCCTGGCCATTGGGGCCACTAGAAGAGTAAACCAGCAGATGGAAGAGTCTCTCCTCTCTCCTCTCTCTCCCCTCTCTCGCCACTCTTCCCCTTCTTCCCTCTCTCCCCCCTCCTCTCCCCTCTCCCCCTCCCCTCTCACCTCCCCCCTCTCCTTTCTCCTCCTTCTCCCCTCCCCTTCTCTTCCCTCCCCTCCCCTCCCCTTCCCTCCTCTCCTCTCTCTCTCTCTCTCTCTCTTATTCTGGCTTTCAAATAAATCTTTTTTTAAAAAATAATTACAACCATTTTATTTGTTTACTCTTCTGCCAGGCCACAATTGGTCTTGGTTGTGCTCTCCCCTATAATCACACCCATGAAGTTAGCTATCTGGTGGTTTAATTGGAACTAAATGTTTATGACGACTTCACTCACAGATCTGCAGATTGGTGTGGGCTGTGAGCTGGGCAAGTATCTGTGGCAGTCTTGCCTGGACTTTCTTATATGGCAGCAGCATTCCAAGAGAATGAGAACAAAAGCTCAAGTCTGGAGGACTCAGATTGGAGCTTTCTTAGTAATACCTTTCTGTTCCTTTCTATTAGTCAAAGCAAAAAATAAGACCAACCTGGATTTAGAAGTGGAAGAAGAAACATCAATGTTTGATGGAAGGCAATGCCAAGAATCTGTGGCTTTTGTGAATTCGGCATATGAATGCTCACTGATGGAGTTCTAGACTGATTATTTGTCTGCCTCCAAACTCCTAGGTTAAAATCCAGTTCCCAATGCTATGGCATGTGCAAGGGGAAGGTAATTAGTTCATAAGAGTAGAACCCTTGTTGATGGAACTAGGACCCTAATAAAACAGAGGACAGAAAGCTAGCTAATTATCTTTCCACCATGGCAAGATGCAAGAAAACATTGGCTGTCTCTAACCTAGAAGATGGCCCTCACCAGAACCCAATGCTGCTGGAACCCTGATCTCACACTTCCAGATTCCAGACTCTGAGAAATAAATGTTGTTTAAGCCACACAACTTTGGTAAAGCAGCCTTAATGGACTAACATGAGTAGTTAATTGCCATCTCTCCTTCTGAGGTACTGTCTCTGCCTTTTTCCAATTTTGATTGTAAAACGTAGTAAGATGGCCAGGAATTTGCAGGACCACATGGGGTTCTTTGGACTCATTCCCAAGTGAGTCTGACCAGAGACTAGCCATAAAATTCTCTTGTAAATTGGTGCTCCAGGAACAAGCACTGAAGTCAAGCTCCTAAACTTTGCTCTACCCTCAGATAAAAATAAAGGAACTTATTCCTTCATGGACCTGAGGAACTCAGTTTTCCAAGGCTTATATTAAATATGAAAAAAATGTAAGGGAAATAGAAACATTTAAAAAGAAGATAATCACCTCTTTTGTTTCTCTCTCTGTGGATAGTGTCTAAAAAAGATAATGCTTACCTTGTCCTGGCAGTTCCTATTTTGCAAGGAAAAAAGGTTCTATCTTACCTCCTCAATTTACTCATTAGAGTTTTAGTATAGTTTCTATTATACATTTTATTTCCAAGTGATAGTATATTGGAGCAGATAAAATGCAAAGCAAAAAACAAACATAAAAAAGAATCAATGAAAAAAGCATTAAGCAAATAGTCTGAAAATTTTTACTAGATATTTATTTATCAAATTATTTTAAATGTTAGTGCTATTGATTTAGCTTGGTCAATTGCTCCTTCTAGTTGCATATCAATTCTTTTATTAACAAGTTAAATGTTGTCTGTTATTTTCTAGGATAGGAATTTTCTTTAAAGTGTTTCCTGGGACTGATGTCAAGGCATAGTGGATTAATCTGCCACTTGCAATGCTGACATCTCATATGAAAATATAGGTTTGTGTCCTGGCTGCTCCACTTCCAATCCAGTTCCCCACTAATGCACCTGGGAAGGCAATGGATGATGGCCCAAATGCTTGTGCCTCTGTGACTCATGTGGAAGACCCAGATGGAGTTCATGGCTCTTGGCTTTGGTCTGACTCAGCACTAGCCATTTGAAGAGTGAACTGATAGGTGTAAGATCTCCCTATCTCCTTCCCACCCCTGTCACTCTGCTTTTCAAATAAATAAATGAATCTTTTAAAAAAGATGTTCCTTGTGAGAGTGAATCTGAATTTGTAATTTATAATAGTAGATACAGGGATACAATATAAACTAATTTATAGAAAAGATGTATAAGACATTTTACAATATATTTTAAAGCTATCTGTAATGAATTTCTCCTTATAATATTTTCAAAGAACCCATCCTTGTTTTCTTTGAAAGTTTGCCTTTTAGACTTAATTTTAAAATGGCCCTTGCTCAATATATTGACATTCAGTCAAGCTTCATCTTCCTTGAACTATTTTTCTACCAAAATCATGACCAGAACAATTTAGCTCTTTGCCTCCCAGCCACAGAAACTTCTCAATGCAGTAGTTAGAGAATACATAACATTTCTAACAAAAAGAAGAAACTTATGAATGTATATTTATCTTGCTTGAATTAGTTCATATGCAGACATCTCATGATAATGTTTCTTTGTAATACCAAGGTGTTGCAATTTGATGAGAATCCCTTAAGACTCACACCATGGACAATAAAACCCCTGCAGGCTTGTCAAGTCAACCTCAGTGAGACAAATGACCATTTTATCTAACACCTGCAACACTTTCTGCTAAAATGTCCTCTCATTTGTGTCTAGAATAAACAGAACAGAAACAACAGAAACAATCATTCAAGTCGGTGTGAGACAGCTCTGGCAAGCCACTCAATCTAACCCATATTTTAAAGGATAAGTGAGTTGGGGAAAATAAAAATAAATAATGAAATATTAGAAGAATTCTTGTCTGGAAGAATAAAATGCAAAGGGCGTCATGTACTTAAAGCTCTGTGCTAATTTTATTTAAGAGTCTCACCAGATTTCTTAATTACCTGAGGCTGACACTATAGATTTTTGGACATTATAAACATTATGAAATAATGATTATACATTTTTAAAGGAATCACTTTTTATTTCTGAAAATGTCCCCATCATCTTTGGGCTGGTGATATAATAGTTTTTACTCTAGAGCTGGTTTCAAATCTCAACATCTCCCCAATCCCATCAGAAATCCTGCATTTTTTCCTTTGTATTTTCTATTATTAATTTATGTGACATGTGATTGATCATCTATTTGATGAAGGACAGTATTTCTCTAACTCTACCCTCTGCTTCCTAGCCATAATGTTTCTTTTTTTTTCTCTTTATTTATTTATTTTTTTAAATTTTTTTAAATTTTTTATTTTTTGACAGGCAGAGTGGACAGTGAGAGAGAGAGACAGAGAGAAAGGTCTTCCTTTGCCGTTGGTTCACCCTCCAATGGCCGCCGCGGCTGGCGCGCTGCAGCGGGCACACCGCGCTGATCTGATGGCAGGAGCCAGGAGCCAGGTGCTTTTCCTGGTCTCCCATGGGGTGCAGGGCCCAAGCACCTGTGCCATCCTCCACTGCACTCCCTGGCCACAGCAGAGAGCTGGCCTGGAAGAGGGGCAACCGGGACAGAATCTGGCGCCCCAACCGGGACTAGAACCTGGTGTGCCGGCGCCGCTAGGCGGAGGATTAGCCTAGTGAGCCGCGGCGCCGGCCTGCCATAATGTTTCAAATCCTCATGCAGTGCTTCAGAGTGGTTTTATGAAAATAAAATGCATCATATTGATTGTTTGCTTAAAATCCTTCATTATTTTTTACATCTCCTTCAGTGGAGTTAAGAGATATTTTAGCCAAGAATAAATGAATCCCAACTGCATGGCTTTGGTTTCTTTATCTCCTCTTTTATGTGAACCCTAATTCATTACATGCTCTGTATGATAGCTTCACTGAACTGATCTACCCAACTTACCATATTTTTATGTAGTCATGCATTTGGTAATGGTTTCCCACACTGATTTTGAACTTAGCCATGTGACTTTCTTTGGCCAAGGGACTCAAAACAGATTGGAAACAAACAGAAATTTGAAAAATGTTTGTGCATTTCTTCTCCATTCTTTCAGCTTTGGGAATATGTCCAGTTCTACTTATCAGAGGCTTAAAGACATGGATAAAAAGCATTTGTTTTAGAAACAGTATCCTACTCCAGAAAACAGCAACAAAAACACAAAATATGTGTTTGAAGTTTGGATAAGAAAAATTGGTCAGGGAATGCACAATATAATGTATAGACTCAGGAGCCTAAGTAAAACATTATCATATAAGAATTTGAATTGGACTTGAAGCATTATTGTAATAGGAGCCAATTGACACACAAATTGGCCTTGGATTCAGAGTACAACATAACAAAACCCAGGAATATATTGGCTTTGGAAATGGGCACCAAACGAAGATCTGAAAAGCACAGAGGAAGCAACTAAAATTTGGAATATTGTTGCAATTGCATGATTGCCACCTGCAATATGTTGGAGTTTTTAACATGCATCTAACAAAATTTGGGATTTGAGCAACAGATTTTCCAGTCCAAGAGTAGAAATTGTCATCTGGCTTTTATAAATTTTATACAAGATAGGAAAGCAATTAATCTGTGGATTGTGCAATAAATTTTTTTTTCATTTTTCTGATTCTCCAATGGGAAAATGATTCCCAAGTGAAACACCTCAGGGTGAAGATAAAATTAAGAACAATTTCCCTGACTAGTCTAAGGAACTTCTTAAAGTCTCAAAGAGATTATCTCACTGCATTGCAGTGACACTCAAAATGTCAATTAGTAGGTAGAGTGCGACATGCTTCAAAAACAAGTATTGATTTGACACTTTAAGAAATGCATAAGGAACCCACAGAAATTCTGAGTAGCAATACCAATGAAAATTCCATTAGATGAGGTTAAGAGAAATCTGTTTCAAAATCTACAAAGGCTTTGGACTGCACCCCACCTTTATATGTGTGGGAAACAGACTGAGAAAATAGTTGGAAATGTATATTATCCAAACTCATCTTTTAGAATAAGTAGATGACAGCAATGAATCAAGATGGAAATCCCAACTAGAATTATGTACTATAACAGCATACAGATAGTCTACTTCCGTGGAACAATGGTGAACAGAGGTCTAGAGAACTACTCCAAAGGAGTAAAAGCAAGTTCTCATCAATGAACACCCTTCCCTCCAAACCTAGAGTAGTGGAAATTTGCAACATTGATTCACATGAATGTTGTAAACTATGTGAAAGATTATGGGGTTTCCATCTTTCCATTGTTTAAATGAAATAGTCTACTACAGTTACCTGGTCCTTCCCTCAATGAGTGTGTGTGTGAAAACTGTGAAGGTACATAAGTTATCTTTTTAGTTCATAGAAATCTGGATCAAAAGAAACTGTCTTCAGACCTTTTACAAATCATGAGTTCCTAGTCTGAGTCCAGTGCAATGATCAGTGCTTCTATGGGTCATTAAAGAGGGATAGAATAGGAGTAAAGAGGCTTTTGCCTACAGAAGAGACACAAATTGTGTGGCCCAAAGGAAGATTATGGAAGAACGTCTATGTATAAGGCTTCAGTATTCCTCAACCTCTATTCACACCCTTTGTAAAGTGTCCCCACATAGACTCTGAGTTTGCTCATATGCATTGCTGTGGTCAATGGGGCCCTAACAAAGTTACCATGAACAGATAATTAAATATCCTTGATGTTTATGTTTCTGTTCCCTATGCTTTGCCAATAGAATATATTAAAGATTGTTAGCAAGAGGTTTAAATATATGGAAAAGATATAATCAATCAAGCTGAAAATATCAGTCAAAAACTTTCTAAAAACAAGATTGTCGCTCCCCCTCTTCGTGGAGGAACGACACAGGACCCTGCGTTGTTCTTTTGTCTGCTCGGCCCTTCCCGGGTTTGCTGCTGGTTCTTCCCGGGTTGGCTACCGTCCCTTCCACCTCCGTGGAAGGGCGGTTCCCCCTGTCACTTTCCCCACTTCCGCGGGGGAGCGGCACACCGCCGGCCGGCTCTCTCGGGGGCTGCTCAGGTGTTCCTTCAGATAGATGTTCCTGGTGCATGTTGTCTCTCTCCTCCTTTATAGTCCTCTTCCACCAATCCCAACTCTGCTACCCACACGCCGAGTACGCTGCTCTCCAGTCAGGAGCAGGTCCTGCTGTTTATTGGTTGAACTGGAGGCAGCTGTGTAGAAGCTGTTTCCTCCTCTCCCAGCGCCATATTGTGGGAGAGCAGATGCACAGAATAAGTCTTAATTCCAGTAACTTAGTCCAGTCCGGGTTGCTCCCCACAAAGATAATTATCCCATATCTTCAATCCTTATTTTTAAGAAAAGCCCAGCCAAAACCTAATCAACCTATAATCTTAGCATCACTAATAAGTGGGTGTTTTAAGCTGTTGGATTACCTGATGTTTGTTATTCAGCATTATTACACAGCTGGCACACTCTCAAAATTGATTTTCTTTCCACATTAAAATCATTATATTGGGTTGACGCCGTGGCTCACTAGCCAAATCCTCCGCCTGCAGCACCAGCACCCCAGGTTCTAGTCCCGGTTGGGGCGCCGGGTACTAGTCCCAGTTGCTCCTCTTCCAGTCCAGCTCTCTGCTGTGGCCCAGGAGGGCAGTGGAGGATGGCCCAAGTGCTTGGGCCCCTGCATCTGCATGGGAGACGCGGAGGAAGTACCTGGCTCCTGGCTTCGGATCGACGCAGCACCGGCCATAGTAGCCATTTGGGGAGTGAACCAATGGAAGGAAGACCTTTCTCTCTGTCTCTCTCTCACTGCCTGGCAAAAAATAAAAAAAAAAAATCATTATATTGTAATTATCTATGCTAGTACTTTCCAAATCATACTCCCCCCATCACCGCACATACACTCACATCCCTAAATCAGTCATAAGTAGTCGTAGTTATATTTTTTCAATATTTCTCTGTTCTTACTGTCATTATTCTAATCTATGCTTTTGTTTAAAGATTTATTTTATTTATTTGAAAGACAGAGTTACAGACAGAGGTAGAGACAGAGAGAGAGGTCTTCCACCAGCTGGTTCACTCCCCAGATGGCCGCAACAGCCGGAGTTGAGCCGCTCCGAAGCCAGGAGCCAGGAGCTTCTTCTAGGTCTCCCACGCAGGTGCAGGAGTCCAAGGACCTAGGTCATTTCCTACTGTTATCCCAGGCCATAGCAGAGAGCTGGATGGGAAGAGGAACAGCCGGGACTAGAACCAGCTCCCATATGGGATTCGGGCACTTCAGGCCAGGGCTTTAACCTGCTGTGCCACAGTGCTGGCCCATCTATGCTTTCATTATATTCAACTTGAATCTTTGTAGAAGTCATCTCTTGTCCATTCCATGTCTTTTCTTTAAAAAAAAAAAAAAAGATTTAATTTATTTACACAAAAGGCAGAGTTAAGAGAGAGAGAGAATCTTCCATTGGCTGGTTCATTCCCCAGATGGCCTCAACAGCTGGGGAGGACCAGGCTGAAACCAGGAGCCAGGGCCTTCTTCTGGGTCTTCTATTTGACAGCAGGGGCCCAAGCTCTTAGGCTGTCTTTCACTGCTTTCCAGGCTATAGCAGAGAGCTGGATCAGAAGAGGAGCAGCCAGGATATGAACCGGAACACATCTGTGATCCCTGCGTTGCAGTGAAACTCCAAACACAGATAGTTTAGAGTACACTGTCTTTGGGTGTCCTTTTTCACTATAACTTTTACCAAAATCTACGTCCAGAAGAATTAGCTCTCATATCTGAAATTTCATTTGTCTTTTTCTCTGTCTTCTCTTTTACATTCCAGACTGTATTTATATTTGGACACATCTTATTTTTGATACAATCATTAGAGGATAGACATATCTTTAAACTATTATATTCTTTATTGCTCTTGTGTTTTGCACACCTGAAACATATAATGAATGTGAGCTGAATGAAAAAACTATTTAGTTATATATACTGTTAGCTTTCTGTGTTATTAGACAACTTCTGGAAAAATACTATACAACAACAATTCAGAACAAATATTGTTCTCAGCCAGACTTTAATAGAAATATTGGTTTCTCCTGTTTTTAGAATATCCAAAGTATTGGAATTCTCCAGTCTTTAGGTTCTTTTTCATAAAGAGTTTAACAAAGAGATTATTTTATCAGGTGGTGAGGATTAAATGACTTAGTATGCAAAATTATTTAAAAGCTAAGGAATTCAACTGTGTAACTGTGTTTAAGTTAGACTTATCTTTCAGTAACTTCTTTAAATGTAAAATAATAATGTAGAGACTAAGTCATAAAATATTTTATTGAGTTATTTGAAATTTTTTTAAATTGTTGGCTGTGGAGACATGGAAGATTATCTGATTGAACTTATGTTTTAAAACATACTGAAAAGGGGAAAAAGAAAAGTTGCTTAATATGCAAACATTAACTCCTTGTTAAAAGAGCTGTACCTTGAATATCAAAACAGTTCCTCTTCACAAAAACCAATTAAATAACCAAACACCTGGCCTATATGAGTTATTAATTCTGTTTCAATTATGAGAGATTATAACTGGTGAAAAAACTATCTTCCACAGTTGAAGTATGAGCTTCACCAACTTGATGCTTAGCCAACAAAAGCTATATGAGTAACTGATATACTATGAGTAGCTTTCCAGTTTTCTTGCAAAAAGTTTATAATTTTCTAATAGGTGCATGTGCTACTAATAATTGGACTGGTTTGAATTCTGTAGTGAAGCATCAGCAGATACTATTCCATCCTCCTAATAGCAATTATTAGAATTCCTTCTGACTTTGTGAATTTTCAATTCCAATTCCAGTGCTTCGGTCTTTCAAAACTGTGTAAGCATTATAGTAGTTCTTCAATCATAGATTCTCTCAAGAATGAATAATGAGATAATTTAGCATCACTATTACCTCACCATAACTGACAGAAATACAAGACATGGAGTAAGTTTGGGTGTGTATATATGCCCACACACATATAACAATAAATACTAAACTTGATATATATATATATATGTACATTTATATTTAACTGAAGTAAAAAAGTTGACTTGTAATGTTTATGTACTATGTCAGTGCTTTCTATGAAATGGAGTATCAACTAAAACTCCACAATTTAAATTTGTTTACAAGATTTTATAGGAAGTTTACCTGATTTAATAACAAAAAGGAATTTAATAAATTTTAGCAATTTATTGCTTACACTTTTTGTTGGTATAATTTATATCTTTATGCTATGATGTGTTTGGGGGAGATTTTACCATGTTTGCTTTCTTTTAAGTTAATTGAGCAACTGTTAAACCAAAGGGTTTATTTTGGTCTCAATCATACCACTTGCTTGTTGCTAGCCACAATCTAGTCTCAAGCACCTGAGTTGAATACTGGCTATGTGTTCTTTTTTTTAATTTATTTGACAGGTAGAGTTACAGAGAGTGAGAGAGTGAGACAGAGAGAAAGGTCTTCCTTCCGTTGGTTCACCCCCTAAATGGCCGCTATGGCCGGTGCTATGCTGATCCGAAGCCAGGAGCCAGGGGCTTCCTCCTGGTCTCCCATGGGGGTACAGGGGCCCAAGAACTTGAGCCATCCTCCACTGCCCTCCCAGGCCACAGCAGAGAGCTGGACTGGAAGAAGAGCAACCGGGACTAGAACCCAGTGCCCATATGGAATGCCGGCGCTGCAGGCAGAGGGTTAACCAAGTGAGCCATGGAGCCGGCCCCAGCTATGTGTTCTGATGGACCAATATGAATCTTTATGATACTAATTATTGATAATGAGAATATGATAGAAGAGTCAATATATTTAGCTTTAAATAAAATCCCTCTAATTCTAAATGATTTTCTCATTATGATCATATATGTATCAGTTTTATGAATGAGTGAGTGTCCACCTAGGCATAATGGTCTCATTGAAAGAACTCTGGTATAACTTTGCATACTTCAGTGAGTGAAAGGTTTTGAGTCAAAATAAATCAATCTGAAATCCTGTTCTAACTATGTGATAGTGACCTTAACCCTGAAGAACAGGTTGCTGCATTTGGATGCCTAGTAGAGAGTGCTCACCAGGGAGGAGGTGCTGAAGCAAAGGTAGTTTCTTTAGATGTTCAGCTGAAACCTGGAGAATAGTTCAAGACCTTCAGAGAATTAGTTACATGAAGGTTCAGAAAGTGATTTTTGTGACTTTATTCGCAAAATGCCCCAATAGTTAAATACATGGAATACACTGATTTTATAAAGTATGCTTCACCTTATACACCTGACATTATCTACCTTTTTTTTTTTTATTTTTTTGACAGGCAGAGTGGACAGTGAGAGAGAGAGACAGAGAGAAAGGTCTTCCTTTGCCGTTGGTTCACCCTCCAATGGCCGTCGCAGCTGGTGCACTGCGGCCGGCGCACCGCGCTGATCGATGGCAGGAGCCAGGTACTTCTCCTGGTCTCCCATGGGGTGCAGGGCCCAAGGACTTGGGCCATCCTCCACTGCACTCCCGGGCCACAGCAGAGAGCTGGCCTGGAAGAGGGGCAACTGGGACAGAATCCGGTGTGCTGGTGCTGCAATGCAGAGGATTAGCCTAGTGAACCGTGGCGCCAGCATTATCTACCTTTAAATCTTATGATCAGGTGTACTTCAGGAACCTCAGTCTCACCCATGGATTAAATTGACTCAGTAAAATTCACCTATACGAATGAATTCTTGGTACATGATAAGTGGATTACACGCATTACCTTACTTATTATTCCTTATAGCAAGTATATGGAATTTCATTGTCATAGACATTTTCTGAATAAGATAGCATAGACTTACACAAGTTAAATAACTATTGTATTTTAATAGATGAATGGTTCTATGATTAGAGCTCCAAAAACCCAACTCTGAATTCCAAGTAGCAAACACAGAACACAGGTCAAAATAGAGATCTCACATATCTGATCGTAAGACAGATACAACATAGAAAGGTAAGAATTAGAATCAGCTTAGTTACTAGTCCAGAGAAGTAGTCTCTTATATGAGGAAGCTGGCATGTCTGGAAAGAGCAAACTCCATCTGTTTTAGCAATATGATATGTATAAGGGATGATGGTGAAATAATATTTAAGCTGTGAGTTTTATTTGGAGCATAGCAGGCCATACATTAGGAATATGAACTGTTTAATGAAATTGAAATCAAGTGCATGGTATCTGTGCTGTGACTTGTAGAGTATTTTTTGTCACTTCTATTGGTCCTTACAACAAAGTACTAAATGGCTTGTCTAATGTAAAAATCTGATAAGGATGAAAATAGAGTTGTTCCCAATATACACAATGCCATTATCTCTGAATGCTCAATTTGGTGCCATAAGTAATGAGTAAGGAACATATATAGATAAATCACAGGGAGACAGGAAAAATCAGAGGAGCTAAAACTTATGATCAGGGCAATCAGTAGGAGACAGAAGAAATTACAGGCAGTGGGAGAATATTTACTAAGGCAAGTGGAATATAGTGCTGATGAAGTAATTTTAAGGTCATATGGTAATATCACACAATCTCCTTCCATTTCTATGATAGGCATTGCTAATCAATCATAATTCTTATTTCTCCTATAGAGCTCAACATGACATCAAGTCCTTTAAATTCAATGAATATAGGCAGCCATTACCAAATAATATATTGGATGAAATCTATAATATATATTATATGCCTTGAGTATATAATATTTAATTTAATGTTTATTGAGAATTACCATAGTAACAATAAAAGTCAACTTCTGTTACTCAAACTCAGTGTAGAAAACATGGTTCTTCTCAGATTCCTGGAAAACTGACCGAAGATGGGAGAGAGGCAGGGAAGGAGAGAGGAAAATATCATTGCTTTCTTGGAATTGTATTTATGAAATTCATGAAGTCCATTCTGTATTAATAAATTGATTTGCAAATCAATCTCTATCTCGTTCTTGCTCAGCCTTTCCTATAAATAAAAATAGATAAAACATACGTAAAATACCTCTCAGAATGCCTAATGTATAAGTGAACTTCAATAAACACTTGACTCTACTCTGGAATTTTACCATGTCATCTGCAAATATTTTCAGGGTTTTTTCTAGAATTTGAAATGGAATGGGGAAAGGCCTGAGCTTTAAGTTTCTCTTCCACTGTAAGGAGATGTGTACCAAAGGGAACCAACAACATATGAATAATTTGATTCAGAAGCTATGTAAGAACTTAGTCACCAGAATGAAAACATCAGTTTGGGGACAACATAATGGCATAGCAGGTAAATGCAACACTAGCATTCCATATGCACACCATATGGGTTTGTGTCCTAACAGCTCCACTTCCAATCCAGCTCCCTGCAAATGGCCCATGAAATGAAGCAGAAGATGGCCTAACTGTTTGTGTCATGTACCCATATCGGGGACCCAGAAGAAGCTCTAGGATTTGGCATGGCCCATTGCTAGCCATTGCAGCCATTTGGGGAGTGAATCAGCAGATGGGAGATTCTCTCTCTCTTTGTAACTCTGACTTTCAAATAAAATAAATAAAGCATTAAAAAAAATCATCACTTTGATTTTTGGATCAGCTCAGTTCACCAAAAGAAAGGATAAAAACAAATGTGATCATTGACACTATCATAGGAAAGGACAGGGTGACAACTGATTTCAACCATGAGAAATTACCCCAGATAAAAATAAAGATAGTGATTGCCTCCATCTGTTCATCTCTTCATGGATGAAACCAGCTGCAGTGTAACTTCCTGAGCTTGCTTCTCACTTCCCCTTCAACAATACGCGCCAGTTGGGCCCAGTGATGGTTTGTGAAAGGGCTGTCATGGAAAAGGCTCTTTGGCATGACTCAATCTCACTATAGCTGTACCTTCTTACTTGAAAAGACATAAATGAAGAGACTGTCAGATCAACAGTGAAAAAGCTAGAGGCAATACATGAAATGGACATGCTGCATGTCCTTTCAACTACATTTAAATTTTGATATGCTGTAGAGAAGAAATGCCAATAATATACTTATTTCCTGACAAAGAGCACAACATAAATGAATTCCTCAATTCCTTGGACTAGGAAAGGTACAGCTATAGGGAGATTCCAGGTGGACTGTATGGTAAAATTTTAAATACTCTACATGATATATTTTATATGTATGTATATATATATATTTACAGGTGAATATGATGCATATATATTATGAAATTTCTGTTTTTCTTTTTTATATGGAGAGTTTTTATTTAATAAGTATAAATTTCATAAGTACAACTTTTGGATTATAGTAGTTCTTCCTTCCATACCCACCTTCCCACCCACAAACCATCCCACCTCCTACTCCCTCTCCCATCCATTCTTCATTAAGATTCATTTTTAATTATCTTTATATACAGAAAATCAACTCTATATTAAGTAAAGATTTCAACAGTTTGCACTCACACAGATACAAAATATAAAGCACTGTTTGAATACTAGTTTAACCATTAATTATCATAGTACAATGCATTAAGGACAGGAGTCCTACATGGAGAGCAAGTGCACAGTGACTCCTGTTGTTGATTTAACAATTGACACTCTTATTTATTTATTTTTTTAACTTTTATTTAATGAATATAAATTTCTAAAGTACGACTTATGGATTACAATGGCTTCCCCCCCATACCGTTCCTCCCACCCGCAACCCTCCCCTTTCCCACTCCCTCTCCCCTTCCATTCATATCAAGATTCATTTTCAATTATCTTAATATACAGAAGATCATCTTAGTATACATTAAGTAAGGATTTCAACAGTTTGCACCCACACAGAAACATAAAGTGAAAAATAATAGATGATTTTTTTAAATGATGATGAAATCAGATCAGACCTATTGTCATGTTTAATCCCAGTGAGAGTCAAGTTGGGAGTTGATAATTTCTTTTTTTTTCTTTTTTTTTTTACAGAAGATCAGTTTAGTATGCATTAAGTAAAGATTTCAACAGTTTGCACCCCCATAGAAACACAAAGTGAAATATATTGTTTGAGTACTCGTTATAGCATTACATCTCAATGTACAGCACATTAAGGACAGAGATCCTACATGAGGAGTAAGTGCACAGTGACTCCTGTTGTTGACTTTACCAATTGACACTCCTGTCTATGGCATCAGTAATCTCCCTATGCTCCAGTCATGAGTTTCCAAGGCTATGGAAGCCCTCTGAGTTCTCCGACTCTTATCTTGTTTAGACAAGGTCATAGTCAAAGTGGAGGTTCTCTCCTCCCTTCAGAGAAAGGTACCTCCTTCTTGAAGACCTGTTCTTTCCACTGGGATCTCACTCACAGAGATCTTTTGCCAGAGTGTCTTGGCTTTCCATGCCTGAAATACTCTCATGGGCTTTTCAGCCAGATCCGAATGCCTTTAGGGCTGATTCTGAGGCCAGAGTGCTATTTAGGACATCTGCCATTCTATGAGTCTGCTGAGTATCTCACTTCCCATGTTGGATCACTCTCCCCTTTATTTATTCTATCGGTTAGTGTTAGCAGGTACTAGACTTGTTTATGTGCTCCCTTTGACTCTTAGTCCTTTCATTATGATCAATTGTGAACTGAAATTGATCACTTGGAATAGTGAGATGGCATTGGTACATGCCACCTTGATGGGATTGAATTGGAATCCCCTGGTATGTTTCTAACTCTACCGTTTGGGGCAAGTCAGCTTGAGCATGTCCCAAATTATACATCTCTTCCCTCTCTTATTCCCACTCTTATGTTTAACAGGGATCACATTTCAGTTAATTTTCAACACTTAAGAATAACTGTGTATTAATTACAGAATTAAACCAGTCATATTAAGTAGAACAGACAAAAAAACTACTAAGAGGGGTAATGTATTAAGTTGTTCATTAACAGTCTGGGCTATGCTGATCAAGTCACCGTTTCCCATATTGTCCATTTCACTTCAACAGGTTTCCTTTTTGGTGTTCAGTCAGTTGTCACCGATCAGGGAGAACATATGGTATTTGTCCCTTTGGGACTGGCTTATTTCACTCAGCATGATGTGTTTTTTAAAATTTTATTTAATGAATATAAATTTCCAAAGTACAGTTTATGGATTACAATGGCTTCCCCCCCATAACTTCCCTCTCACCCACAACCCTCCCCTTTCCCACTCCCTCTCCCCTTCCATTCACATCAAGATTCATTTTCAATTCTCTTTATATACAGAAGATCAGTTTAGCATACATTAAGTAAAGATTTCAACAGTTTGCACCCACATAGAAACACAAAGTGAAAAATACTGTTTGAGTACTCGTTATAGCATTAAGCCTCAATGTACAGCACATTAAGGACAGATCCCACATGAGGAGTAAGTGCAGAGTGACTCCTGTTGTTGACTTAACAAATTGACACTCTTGTTTATGGCATCAGTTATCACCCTAGGCTCTTGTCATGAGTTGCCAAGGCTATGGAAGCCTTTTGAGTTCACTGACTCCGATCATATTTAGACAAGGTCATAGTCAAAGTGGAAGTTCTCTCCTCCCTTCAGAGAAAGGTACCTCCTTCTTTGATGACCTGTTCTTTCCACTGGGATCTCAAATATCATGTGTTCTCCCTGATCAGAGACAACTAACCGAGCACTAAAAAGGAAACCTGTTAAAGTGAAATGAACACTATTAGAAACGGTGACTTGATCAGCCCTTGCCCTGGCTGTTGATGAACAACTTAATAACTTATCCCTCTTAGTATTTTTTTGTTTGTTTGTTCTACTTAATACTATTGGTTGAATTCTGTAATTAATACACAGTTATTCTTAAGTGTTGAAACTTAACTGAAAAGTGATCGCTGTTAAATGTAAGAGTGGGAATAAGAGAGGGAGGAGATGTGCAATTTGGGACATGCTGAAGCTGACTTACCTCAAACAGTAGAGTTAGAAACATACCAGGGGATTCCAATTCAATCCCATCAAGGTGGCATGTACCAAGGCCATCTCACTATTCCAAGTGATCAATTTCCGTTCACAATTGATCACACTGATAGGTCTAAGAGTCAAAGGGATCAAATAAACAAGACCAGAGTCTGCAAATACTAATCGATAGAATAAAAAAGGGAGAGAACAATCCAACATGGGAAGCAGGATACACAGCAGACTCATAGAATGGCAGATGTCCTAAATAGCACTCTGGCCTCAGAATCAGCCCTTAAGGCATTCAGATCCGCCTGAAAAGCCCATGAGAGTATTTCAGGCATGGAAATCCAAGACACTCTGTCAAAAAAAATGACCTAAATGAAATTTCTTGAATGTATGAATTTGGGAAACTTTTCTTGTATTGGGCATCAGCAAAAGTCATATTATAAACAAGTACATACTTAACTGGGTAGTACTTCATTATTTCAGTAACTCTAAGAACCTACAGTGTGGTGCAAAACCCTAATATTGAAAATTATTGGACACCAATTCACAGCATGCTACGTTTTGTATATGTAGTATAATATTTATGTACATATAATTATTCTAAAACATTATTCTGTCTCACAACTCTTTTTAACAAAATATGTTATATTGGAAGAAAAGACAGGCAGAGTTAGGAAAAAGATTAATTAGTTTTCACTGCAATAAGCACTCACATAACTCAGTCCTGATATCTCTCCAATTAGGGACTCTAAAACTGATGTATATGAGCGAACTCTTGGATTATTCATAAACCCCTGTACAAAATGTGCTAATTTCCTGTATGTGTGCAATGCATATTTTTCTTTGGAGAAGGTCCATAGCTTACATCAGATTCTTGAATATATGATTCCCATTAAATAAAAAGTTGAATGCTACTACATTGTAGCCTGTTTTCCTTGGGTTATATCTCAAGCCTAAAAATATATTTCTATAAAAAATGAGAATTATTGGAGGCAAGGTGGAGTAGCATATCGGGTGCAGTCCCTTAATCCCTTTGTTTTCTACTGATTTCAGTAGAGATGTCTTCTAGATTTTATTTTGAAAAAGAGCCAGGGAATTCTAATTTAGACAAAGGATTCTAAACAGTTGTTTAATATACATATATTGTATACTATTTAAGAATGGAAATGATGTAACTTTATTAGCTTTTATAGCTAAAAACATCAATACAACTATCCCAAATTTCAGTACTGAATACCATAGAACTGGAGAATAGATTCTGGAGAATCATATAAGGCTGGTTGCTTTCGATGCAATCCTAGGCCACAAATCTGTACACTCTTTTGCAACTAGACCCTTTTATCTTGCCTTAATTTGTTACTATGATTCCTGCATTGTTTTCCAAGTAAAGAAACATGCCATTATTTTTCCTCTGGTATGAATTTCGTTGTCCAGTTACCACTACCAATGTGCCCTCTTCCTGAGCTCTGGATTGCTGTTTTTGATTGAAGGTGGCCATCACCATATCACCCATACTAGCAGCAGGATGTCTGTTCATCTGTCCCTTGATCCCATTTGCAGAGATGACATACAGATTTCCACTTCCCCTGTTGCGATGCAGTTGATCGCCATGCCTACCAGAAGATAAGGAATATCCAGAATTTCACACTGGAGGACCCATCACGTTCAGGATCCTGCCAGCACGAACAACTTTGGCACTTTCAAGGCCTCCTCCAATGCTCTTGTGTCCCCCTCCTCTGTTTCCAAAGCACGCTAGATGCTTAGTGCCACTCCTGCATGGCCCCTAAAGTCACTCTGCATGTGCAAGCCAGCCTGTTCTTGCTGACCATCCCAGATCTGTCTGAAACCTGGGCACCCTGGAGAATAATTGCATCTAGTCTCCATATGGCTTGTTGCTTTTCCTTTCTTTTATTTTTTTAAAGATTTATTCATTTCTCTGAGAGGCAGTTATAAACAGAAAGAGGGAGAAATATGGTCTGTTTCTATAAACCCAGACTAATCTAGGTCTTAATTGTTCTAGAATTCTCTGCAATTGATCAAGTAAATCAACAGACACGATTACATATTCAAGTTCTGGATTTGGGGAGAAAGGTATAATGACTTCTTTCTTCAATGCAGTATAGCCAATAATTAAGCTCACTCTTGTCCCATTAGACTTATGTCTTAAATACTGCCATCAGCTAAAACTCTGGAACTAAAGAAGTATGAGTGGAATCCCAAATCCAACTTCCAGTATAAAGCTTGCATTCATTTATATTTACCAAATACATCAACTGATAATCTAAAGAAAAAAACCAATATTAATAAATTTAAAAAAACACAGAACTTCAATATTGGATTCTGTGTGCAATGCATATGGGAATAATTTCAAATATCTTTGACAAATATCTCTAAAACGTTCATATTGGAGCAAGCCCTGTCTGAAATCCGACTACATCCTTAATATAAATTCAAGGCATATGAGAAAAGTCAGTGCAGTGGAAGGTAATAGACTTTCTAACTTTACATAGTTAATTGTTGTTAAAAACAGCTAACAAAATCTGCAGGCCACAACCCTCATGTGGATCTATCAAGGTGATCCACCTCTAAAATGACTATACAATCTATATTAGCTCCAACCCCCAAGGAAAGGAATTGAGCCATAGGTAACTCAATTTTTAAGTGGTCTGCACTCAGTGCCAGAGAAAAATATTTATGTTTGTGTGCTTTACGGGGGTTAAAATGAGAAGAAATCCTGTATTTTAGGGAGGAGAAAACCTTTACATAATGAGTTATAAGACCTACAAACCAGGAGAAAGTCCTACCCCTTAAGTGGAATGTAACTATAAAACCATCTAATTTGAATAAATTAACAACTCTATCCATAAAACTTTGTTAGCTAACTGATGCATATAAATGTTTCAGAGCCCAATCTCTAGCACCTATTATGTGGTATTTAACATGAAACAAATAAATATGGCTAACAAGAGCCCCACAAACTGATGTTTTGAAACAATTCAGTTGATTTTAATGGATGAAGCACATAAGAGTAATGTAGGTCACAGCATAATGTCAAATCACTTAAAGACAATTATTTTGGACCAAATACTACTAACTTTTTTTCCAAGTTGGAAAAATAAAATGCTCTAAATTTTACAAATTAAGAAAGTCACATTGATTGTTGGATTGTTGCCTAGATATTCTAGGTAATTTATATTCTTAAAATGATGTTCACTTGTGTTGATAAAAGTGATTATGCTAAATCAGAATAGGAAGAGACCTATTTCAGAAATGGGTTTCGTCTTTGAGGATGGTAAGCAGAGTGTATTTAAAGAGCTCCTAAGAGAAACAATGAAGTGATGAGTAGATATGAAGTGATAATGATGGTGATTGGGGTAGGGCATTGGAAGTGACCTTAGCTGATATTTAAAATATAATCAATTGATCAACCTCATCAAGCAAATAATATATTTGTGGGGAATTTGAGGAATTGGGGAGTAGGAAAAAATGTTTCAATTGATGTTATTTGATAGCAACTGCTATCTAAATATTGACTCAGGCCAGTGGATAAATGAAAGTGTATGTTGGATTCATTTGCTTCTTAGATACAGTCCCTGAATTTGTAATGTGCCAGAGAAATTCATTAGAATCTACTCAATATCCTATTAATCTAATTCCCTCCCTCTTATGTGGATTCATGGCTTCCTTGATCTCACCTTGAATTTTATCATGACTACTCTTACATCATTAGAACATGATCTGTGTAGGTTTTCCTGTTCAAGTTTTGACTGTTGACTGACCTTTGCTATGCCTCTTGCTCACTGTTCACATTACTACTCTCAAGAGGAGCTTGAATCTTTGGGGCTACTGTGAATAATGACATCATACCTGGCCCTCATTCCTTGGAATAGGATAAACTTGACTCTTCCATGAAAATTTGTTAGACTTGACACACAATTTACTTCCACTTGTTGTAGATCTCTTTAGTAGTCTTCAATTTATTATAGTCCAACACAAAATAACCTTCAGATGAAGATAGAAAAGCAATCAGTTGGTAGAGAGATGTCAGTTGTACACAAAAACAAATTCTAGTGCTTTATCAAAGTTTATCGAAGTTTGGTATAGATCCCAAAGTCACACCCAAATTCAATGAGAAACAATGTATTTTTTGATTAATATTAGCTAAACATGATACAGATTGAAGAGTTTTGCCTTGTCCATCAGTGAAACTGGACTTGTATTATGCATGTAGCTTATCTTCTGCCCAGCTTCTTTTCACATGGAGAACCACCTCTCTCCTCTTCACTTGGGTGCAGATTTGGTTTTTATGTTACTAAACATAACAGTTCACCTCCAAGTCCAACTTCAAAAATGTGAATGTATTCCAAGTCTTCCAGTAGTATTACCTGTCCATTCCACATTAGTAACTCTTACAAAGCATGAACAAATGATTGAAGCACTATCCTTTCTGGAGACTGGTATGAAATGGGAGGAAGAAGTATTCTTTATCCCTCCAAAATTTCCCTATGAGGTTTATTCGTTTATGGAGCTTCCAGTAGCCATCTTCACTGTCTTATGGAGGAAGACAAGAGCAGCAGGATATGTAAGAGCAATATACCTGCAAACATGTTCATGCACACAACAGTTAAGCAAAGATGTGCAATGATGAAAATGGAGAATTTTCTAGAGGCATTAATAATTTTTTTCAATTTCTACCACTGAGAAATTATTTTCTTAGAAGTTATTTTTGTAATTCTTTCTTTGACCAAGCTAACCCCAGTGTCTTTTCTACCTTCTGTATGGTAACCTATTTTTTGCTCAGGCCATTTCTTTCTTTCTTTATAAATAAACATTTATTCAGTGTCCATGATTTGGCAAGCCACTCTTTTACATAATAGAAATATAGCCACGAAGAGACCAGTCCCTGGCTTCTTGGAACTCACATTCTAAAGAAGAGATAGACAAGCAAAGAAAAGTATAAGTACTTCTTTAAGGTGTCATAGGTAGTGATAAATGCTAAGAAGAATAAAGTAGAGAAGGAAGATGGGTGCTCTTAGGAGTAAATAGGAATCAAAATTTTAAGCAGCATAGCTTGAGGAAGTATTTTGAATTAGGTTTCTGTGACATATAATCACAAATTTTATTATAAAATTCAATATAAAATGTTTCCATCAGAACATCAATTTTGTTTATCATCTTTTAAATACCAATATTCAGCATTCTTATGCTGCTATTGAAAAGTCTATCCCATCAACATATAAACATGGTTTCATTTTATATCACTTAGTTATTTAGATGTTTTCAAATTTTTATTTTTAAACATTAAGGACACACCAATCTTAAGAATTTTAGGTTGCTTCAAAAACTCATTTGCAACCTCTTCATTTGGAGCCACAATAACTAATGAACTGTGGTTCTTAACAATGTCTATAATTGCTCTATTATTTTTTACAGTAATCACATTTTAAAAAATCCACCAAATCTCAGTATCTGACAGGACAAATATTTTTTACACTTATGAGGAGGCAGATTTTTGATCTCATGAAGAACAAAAGAAACTTGGGAGAGAGAAGTGGCAACCTGATGCTCATGGACATGGCTTAGATCCGACACCCAATCATTTCCTACCAAATTCCACTGGCCAGTGCAAGTTATCTAAGTCAAACCTAGCATAAGTGGGGTAGAGAAGTATATTCCACTTCTAATGAACCACAGCTAGGGCATAAATGGAATCTATTTCTCTAACCTGTTATGTTACAAGAATTTTTTTTCTCTTTTTTAATTTAATTTAATTTTTTTATTTAGTAAATATTAATTTCTAAAGTACAGTTTATGGATTACAATGGCTTCCCCCCCATAACTTCCTCCCACCCACAACCCTCCCCTTTCCCACTCCCTCTCCCCTTCCATTCACATCAAGATTCATTTTCAATTCTCTTTATATACAGAAGATCAGTTTTGCATACATTAAGTAAAGATTTCAACAGTTTGCACCCACACAGAAACACAAAGTGTAAAATACGGTTTCAGTACTAGTTATAGCATTACTTCCCATTGGAGAACACATTAAGGACAGATCCCACATGAGAAGTAAGTACACAGTGACTCCTGTTGTTTACTTAACAATTTGACAATCTTGTTTATGGTGTCAGTAATTTTTTTAACAAATAATATAATCTACTGGAGTCACTAATGATAAATCTACAGTTGGAGCATGACAATGGAAACTCTAGAAACTTGAATCTATTCAGGTCATATAAAATAACTGTTAGAAGAGAAGGAAGACTTAGGGGCCGGCATTGTGGCGCAGCAAGTTAATGACCTGGCCTGAAGTGCCGGCATCCCATATGGGCACCACTTCTAGTCCCGGCTGCTCCTCTTTCAATCCAGCTCTCTGCTATGGCCTGGGAAGGCAGTGGAAGATGGCCCAAGTCCTTGGGCCCCTGCACCCAAGTGGGAGACCCAGAAGAAGCTCCTGGCTCCTAGCTTCGGTTCGGTGCAGCTCCAGCCCTTGAGGCCACCTGGGGAGTGAACCATTGGACAGAAGACCTCTCTCTTTCTGCCTTTCCTCTCTCTGTTTAACTCTGACTTTCAAATAAATAAATAAATCTTTCAAAAAAAGAAGAGAGGAAAGACTTTTAAAAATTCCATAAAAGTTATAGACCCATAAATGGAATATATCTCTGTATTGGTACATGAGCAGGTCATACAGTTGTACACTTATCTTCTATCGGAAATTCTCTGTCCTTCATGATTGAGATTCTCCTTTGCAAAGTCCTGCCTGGTATTTTTTCCTTTCTGATTTAACATTGCTTCCTACATTTTCTCTTTATTATAGAATGTGTTTATGACTATGGCATATTTATTGAAATTTATCAGAAATTCACTGTGATCCAATGGTTTATAAGCACCACAGGATTTCTGAAGATGAGATTTTTATATTTACCTCCGTACACTAGTACCTGGTTCAGTTCCTGGCTGAAGAGATTCTCAAATATTAGAAATCCATTTAGACTAAATGACCTCTGAGAGACAGCCTGGGGCAAAGCTCAGAGCCAGGAGCACAGTCCAGATCTCCCAGTTGGGTGCCAGGAATTCAGTCAACTACTTGAGCCATCACTTGTGCACCACAGGGTCTGTATTGGCAGGAAACTGGAATCAGGAATTGAACATAAGTACTCTGAAAAGGAATGTAGGCATCTTAATAGCTAGGCTAAATATCTGGTCCTTATTTGCATTTTAGAACAAATAATTTCATATTTGTGTTGTAGTAGCTTATGCAAGAGAAACAGTCAGTTGGGTGTAGTCCTAAAACATTTATTAAAATACATTATTTCATGTTTTATTGATTAAAAACTCTTATTTCTTCTCATCTTGTTATTCACAAAGCAAGTTTCATTACATTATCACAAGTATTTTGAATGTTATTTTGATGAATTGGTCAGTAATTCTCCACTTTTAACAATGCCAAAAAAATCTTTAACAACATTCAAGAAAGTTATTTTGCTTTGCTGCATTTAAACAATTTTCCTCCAATCTTCTGCTGCCAGTCTTGGATGTCTTATCCTCAGAGTCCTGTTTTCATTCAGCATTTAGTTGTGCTCTGTCTTCGGATTGCTTGCTGTTCATTCAGCCCATCATTTCACAGCAATGATTTTGGCAGACAAAGCAACTTCCATGCATGGCCAGGTGTTCTCCTTGGCACTGTCAGCCCTGGAAGGGGTTGACTCAGATGTTTCCTGCACCTGTGAATTGGCTGCCCAATCTTAGCAAGCTACCCTGAACTTATTTATCATGCTCTATTTCAAAATTCAGAAACAAAATAGTTCAAAAGAACATGCATAAAAATTCAGATGCTTCTGTTTCACACCATCCCCTGCCATGTCCTCCCCACCAAACAATACTGTAAACAAATTAGTGTTGTTCTATCACCATTTTATTTTAATTTGTGGAATGTGCAAATGGAACACAACTCATTATGTCTAAACAGCTGATTAATAGCAAAAGCATCTCTATATCTGGCCATTCAATGGAGACTAAGGTGCTTAACCTATGTTCTGTGGACAAGTTGAGAATCTGTGAATGACTTTAGAATTTGACTTATCTGTTTTTGAAGTATATTATAGCCAGACATAAAAGGGTGGGCTTTTATAATAAAATAAAATTGTAAATGAAATGAAACTTCAAATTTTTTCTCATGATTTTCCCTTTTCTAACTCTCAGCCAAAGCTTTGGTTTGTTTCCTCAAGGTAGACTGTTTTTTGAATACACAAAAAGATATCCACTTGTTCAACATCTTTCTGTTGTTTGATTTTTTTTCATCTATTGTATCAGCCCTTGATCATACTTCTACATTTATTCTTCATAACCATGTGATAGGAACATGGGGACTGACCTATAGTAGGTTAACTGCTGTTTCAAAACAGAGTTTTGTCACTCAACTCCTTGATGTTTACACATGATAAATATATATATGTAAAATGTCTGCACACATATATATGTATATATATATATTTACACTAACACTTATACTCAAGTATTTATATAAACTTTATTTGATCCAGTCCAATAAACAAAGAAAATATCCACAAAGAGATAATTCAATATCTTATGTAGGTTATTTACAAAAGTGGAAAACTATCAAAAAAATGAATGAGAGTCCCAGAAGTCAAAACAATCCTGAAAAAGAACAAAGTTGGAGGATTCATAATTCTCAATACCATAACTTATCATGGATACACAGTAATTAAGATGATAGTATTGGCAAAAGAATAGGTATATGGATGGAAGAAAATTTAGATTCCAGAAATGAACCTCTATATTAATAGTCAGTTGATTGTTAACAAGGATGGTAAGACAGTTAAATGGGAATGGAATGTTTACAACAAATAGTACTGAAATAATTTGATATCTACAAGCCATTTGAATTCAATTAGATCCCTTACTTTCACTATATAAACAATTTACTCAAAATGGATTAAAGAGTTAAATGTTAAATGACATCTTAGAAAAATTGTGAATATTTGTAACTAAGAAATAGGCTAAAGTTTTTTGGAAAAGAAATCTACATCACCTACAGCCAAAGATAAAATTGATAAATTGAATTCATCAAACTTAAAATATTTTTACTTCAAAGATCACTATGTAGATAAAAGATGAGCCACAAAATGGTAGAAAATATTTCCATAGTGTATATCTGGTAAGAGGCTAGTATACAGAATATATAATTAGGCTACAACATAAAGACAAAATGCCCTATTTTAAAATTATCAAATAATGTGAATATATGGTCAACAAGCACATAAAAAGATGTTCAACATCATTAGTTGGGCCAGAAATGCAAGTTAAAAACAATGAGATTTCACCCTACACCTTTAGGATGACTATAATATAAAAGAAAGGCAGACAATGACAAAATTTGGAAACATTGAAATCTTTACGAATTGCTGGTGAGAATGTGAAACGAAGCAGCCACTTTGGAAAATAGTTTGGTAGCTCATCAAAAAGCTAAAAATGTATGTTACCAAATGATCCAGCAATTCCATTCAATGAAACTGAAAATATATTTTCACAAAAAACACTTGAACAGACATATTCATGGCAGCATTTTTCATAATACTCCAGAGATGAAAACAACTCTAGTGCCCAACTGCTGATCCATTCAAAGGATATTATTTTTCTAAAGGGAATGGAACACTGATCCAGTGTTACAAAATGGTTGAGTATATTATGCCCAGTAAAAGAAGCCACACCTGAAGAGCTGCATATTGTATTATCCATTCATAGGACTTATCCCAAATAAAGAAGTCTACCTTGACAGAGATAACAGCAATGTTTGCAGAAGGTTGCAGGGGAAATAAGAGTGACTGCTAATGGGCATGGGATTTCTTTCTGGAGAGTTGGAATTGATCTAAATTAGGTTGTGGGAACCTAATTTATACAACATGTAAATACAATAAAAACCACTGAATTGTACACTTTAAGAAGATAAATGTTATGATCTGTGAACGATGTATCAATAATATAAAAAGTGAATGATTTATTTATACATTTAAACAGCATTGAGGCATCACAAAATTATGTGTGATTGTGAAAGACTTAGAAAAATGTACACATTACATGATTCTTTTTATATATTCTAGAAAATATGAAGTAATTCATAGTGACAGGAGGCAGATATATCCCAGTGAGAAGAATTGCAGAGAGGCCAGAGGGAACTTTTTGGCATAATGAATATAATTATTTTCCTGATTGTGGTAAATATATTCCAAAATACCAAATGTAAGAAATTGTGTACATGATATATATATACAGTTTATTATATCCTAGTTATTTATTAGTAAAGTGATTAAGAGAAAAATATAAAACTTCAGTACTTAACATACTAGTAGTGAGTCAAAGATTAATTGGGAGGAGAACAACGCAACTATAGGATCAAGAACCTGCCCTTTTGTTATACAGGCAGAGAGGAAGTAGGAGTTCCTAGGACACTGCTCTCAATGCATTAACTTTTACAATTTTTGTGATGAAATAAATTGACCTCGCTGTGTAGCAAATAGTTTAAGAAGTTTATGTGCTACAGCCTCAAAATCAGATTCATGTGCTGGGTCAGATGTTGTGGTATAGCAAGTTAAGCTGCTGCTTGGAATGCCCACATCCCATATACTAGTGGTAGCTCGTTTCGGCTCCTATGTTCCTGATCCAGCTTCCTGCTGATTTAACTAGGAGGCAACAAGTGATGGCCCAAGCCATTGGGTTTCTGCTTCTCATGTAGGAGAGACACAGATGGAGTTCCTGGTTCTTGGCTTTGCCTTGGCTCAGTCTTGGTTGTTGTAAACATTTTGGGAGTGATCTATCAAATTGAGGTTTGATCTCTCTCTCTCTCCTCCTCCTCCTCCTCCTCCCTCCCTCCCTCCCTCCCACCCTCCCTCCCTCCTTTTTCCCTCCTTCCCTCCCTCCCTCACTCTCCCACTCTGCTTTTCAACTAGATGAAAATAATAGACATTTAAAAACCTATGGTCTGCTAACCTATTCAAAAAAAGGTTCCACTATTTCCACATAGATGGAAAATAGGAAGCAGCAAAACAAAAGTTTAATTTCACAAAAACATTTTGGGAGTCACTATTTGATGGTCAGCTGCAAGAACTCAAACTCTACTTGGTTTTACTCAAGGGGGATTAAAGTAGATATTATTTACTTTAGCAGCCTCAAGGAGGGAGTATATATCAGCATTCTAATAGACATACTTCAAAACTACAGAGATTAGCATGGTGAATACTCAAACTGACAGGAGCTCTAAAGACTGAACTCTTTATTAGCAGCAACTATATAGACTGCCAGTAAACCTTAGAATGGTAGAGATAACAAGAACAGAAGAAAGTAAAGTCATAGCATTTTTAAAGGTACTTAAAAATGACATAATAAACTAAACGCTGTGATATGCAAGCCTTGATGTACATCTCCAGAACCTAGAAAAGCATGTAACATCAAATGGCATTTAACAAGTGACTGAATAAAATACTCTAAACTCTTAATGTCAAACAATATTTTGTTGGCTGGCGCTGAGGCTCAATAGGCTAATCCTCCCCCTGTGGCGCCGGCACACTGGGTTCTAGTCCCGGCTAGGGTGCCAGGTTCTGTCCTGTTTGCTCCTCTTCCAGTCCAGCTCTCTGCTGTGGCCCGGGAAGGCAGTGGAGGATGGCCAAAGTGCTTGGGTCCTGCACCAGCATGGGAGACCAGGAGAAGCACCTGGATCCTGCTTTGGATTGGTGCATCGCTGGCCGTAGTGGCCATTTAGGGGGTGAACCAACAGAAGGAAGGCCTTTCTCTCTGTCTGTCACTCTCACTGTCTAACTCTGCCTGTCAAAAAAAATAAAGAAAAATTTTGTTATTGATGTCCACAACTATTTCCTTTAATAAGACTGTGGCAATAATGTTACTTCTATACAAATATCAGTGCTTCCTGATATGTCAGTTACTGGAAGGGTCTCTGCTTTATGTTAGGATAGCTCAGAAAACACATCAAATGCATGTGCTTCAATCAAAACAAGAAAATACAAAGATAACTGAAACTCCACCCAGATTTACAACTACAAATTTCAATGTCTTCAACTATGTTTTTGTCCTGCTTTTTATATGTTTGTTTATTTTGATAGTTGTTTTACTTTGTGTGCTAGGCCCCACTTTTTAGAGCGCATTTTAGTTTCCATTAAAATCACTACATTTCCTGCTAAAATTTATGAAAAAATTCTTTTTAAACACAAAAATGTGCATAAGTTATGGGATTGACCCCTCATTACCTAAAGAGCTATTCTCAGGCAAGTAATTTCTCCAAACTCATGTGACATTTCTTGGCATTCCCTTTACAGGAACAGAAATAGATTTCTAATGTAATCATTGAAAAAATTTTTCATCAGAGTCATCAGAAATTCATAGGAGTCTTCTACTACACTAGGTGATTGTGAAAATGCTGGGATGGCTCATTCCCAGAACACTGGGAATCTTGCTGAATCTCCTGATTAAGGTTGGATCTTATGTTATGTGCTCCCAATATGTCCCATACATCTTTGCAGAACTTTTGTTAGTGGCAACTAATTACTTATTTGATTTTTGCCAACTAAGCATTATACTAAATGTTTTACAAAAGTTACTCGTGGCCATCATTGTAATATAGCAGGCTAGGGTGCCACCTGTAATGCCAGCATCACATATGGGTGCTGGTTCAAGTTCTGGATGACCTACTTCCAATCCCGCTTCCTGCTATTCTACCTGGGAAAGCAGTGGAGGATGGCCCAAGTACTTGGGCCCCTGCACCCAAGGGCTAGACCTGAAAGAAGCTCCTGACTCCCGGTTCCTGGCTCCTGGCTTTGGCCTGGCCCAGCGCCTGCCATTGCAGCCATTTGGGGAGTGAACTCTCCCTCTGTCTCTCCCTCTCTCTCTGTTAACTCTGACTTTCAAATAAATAAAAAAAAATTTTGCTTAAAGTGATCTATACAACTTTGCAAGCTCCATATTTTCATTGTCAATATTATAGAAATAAAAATATGTCTTATACCTGCAATATAATTTATTCAGGATTACATATTTTGTAACTGACAACACCATGAATCTGGAGATTAAAAATTTAGCTGATGTCACAGATTAACTGGCATTTTCTGTATTGTAATGTCTCTAAACGATTCTACACTTGTGTTTGTCTCTTTTTTTAATGATCTATAACTTAGTATGCAATTCCTTATTCATTTTCATGAAATTGTACCTTTGCATCTGAAAGATTAATAAAGGTAGAAACTCTAATTTGTAATGTGGTGGAAAAATCTACTCAAATATACACACTCTTTATTAGGCATTTTCATTCCTGTATTAGTGACTTACTGAAAGTAAGGTGGCTGAGAACCTCGTGGCTTCTGAAGCAAGTGTCTGTCTCAGATAATACCGTGGCATTCATGTGGACCTTTCAGCCTGGGGGTCTTTTTAGCCACTTAGAAGTTCCTGCATGCAGCTTCCCTCTGCTTTGCATCCACACGGACCTCAGGATGAAGGCCGAGGACAAGAATTGACAAGATGGCATTATAGCAACAGGATGACCTGAGTCATGGGGAAAAATAGATAGTTTAAAAAGAGAAAGGAGATAGAGCCATGGGAAATTCACAATGGGAAACCTAGGAGGCCAACAGAGACTGGGCAGATCCACACTGAAGGAGCAAATAAGAAAGGGAAGCAGTGGAGGTGCAGTGGAGATGCAGAACGGGGAGGTTGGTGCCAACCCCCTGTGGACCAGGTTAGATGGGAAATTGTAGGTCCATGAAGCTGCAGATAGCAGTGGGAGGTTGAGCTTGGCAAACTGTGTTTGAGTTCCATGGATGAAAAAGAGAAAGTATGGAGGGACAAACAGTGAGGTCATGCCCATCTACATTTCCCCCCTCCCCTCAAGAAGACCTACAACTGACTGGGGGAAGCCATACTGATTGTTTGCATTTTTGAACATAAGGAGGGGGCTACTGCCTCATGTGCACATGCCCATTAATTACAGGGCCCACCTCACCACACCCTCCACCTAGGAACAAGGATCACAACATTTCAGAGTAATTTCTTCCCCACTACACAAGCTGAATAACAAGAAGAAATCCTGAATATCAAAAACTCAAGCTCATTCCATGTACCAGTGAGAAGTGAGCCAGGCCCCAGTAGTCAGGGCTCAGTGCACCAGAGCTCGTACTCGCTCCCACCAGGATTGAGAAATGAGTTGCACTAAAGGAGGTGGGGCTGCATAATTCTATTTGTAATGGAAAGACACATAGCAGCTATTACCAGAGGGAAACCTCACCACAAGCACAAAGGCACAAATTAAAGAGAAAAGCAACTAGACAAAAAAAGAAAAAAATACACAAAAGCTGAAAAACAAAGAAAAAATCTAAAAAAAATAAGGAAAATACTATGAGCCCCTAAGGAACACTATAACTCTTCAATAATAGAAGGTAAAGATGAAAAGATTGAGGAAATGCCAGAAATGGAATTCAGAAAATTAATCGTCAGATTGCTTAGAAGCAATCAGAAGCAAATGCACAATCTAAATGAAAAGTGCTCCCAAAGCAAACTGTTGAAATCCTTACTTAAGGTATACTAAGCTGATCTTCTGTATATTAAGATAATCGAAAATGAATCTTGATGTGAATGGAAGGGGAGAGGGTGTGAGAAAGGGGAGGGTTGTGGGTGGGAGGGACGGTATGGGGGGGGGAAGCCATTGTAACCCATGAGTCGTACTTTGGAAATTTATATTCATTAAATAAAAGATAAAAAAAAAGAAAAAAAAAAGAAAAGTGCTCCCAAGAAACTGAGATATTAAAGAGAAGTCAGAATGAAATATTATAAATGAAGAATATGAAAGATCAAACAAAAATTCAGTGGAAAGTCTTAAAAGCAGAATAGGTGAGACAGAAGAAAGAATATCAGAACTAGAAGACAAAGTTCTAGAAATACTACACTCAGACCAAATAAAAGAAGAATAAGAAAACTGAAAAAACACAGTTGGAGATTTACAAGATTCTATCAAATGATCCAACATACAGATCTTAGGAATTCTGGAAAATATGGAAAGAGAGAAAGGATTTGAATGCCTTCTTAATGAAATAATAATAGAAGACTTCCCCAATTTGGGAAAAGAAAGAGACATCCAAGTACAGGAAATACACAGAACTCCCAAAAGACATGACCAGAAAAGATCTTCACCACAACACATTGTAGTAAAACTCTCCACAGTAAAACATAAAGAAAAGATCTTAAAATGTGCACAAGATAAATGCCAAATCACATTCAGAGGAAATCCAATTAGACTCACAGCAGACTGCTCATCAGAAACTCTACAGGCAAGAAGAGAATGGTGAAATATATTTCAGGACCTAAGAGAAAAAAGAATTGTCAACACAGAATACTATAACCTGCAAAGCACTCATTTATGAATGAAGGAGAAATAAAAATCTTCTACAACAAACAGAAATTGAAATAATTTGTAACTACCTGCCCAGCCCTACAAAAGATTCTCAAGGATGTGCTATACAAAGAAACACAGAAACAGGAACATCACTACGAAATCAGATGAACACAGAAAATGACCCAGGAAAAGTACAAATGAAACCAAAATACAAAATCAGGACTACTTATGGAAACATGACAGCACTGTGTCTGTATTTAACAATAGTCACCTGGAATGTAAATAGTCTCAACTCTGCAGTTAAAAGACACAGACTGGCTGAATGTATTAAAAAAGAAAACCCATCTATTTGCTGCTTACCAGAAACATTTTACCAACAAAGATGCACACAGACTGAAAGTGAAAGGATGCAGAAAGACAATTCATGATAACAGAAACCAAAAAAGAGCTGGTGTGGTCATCATAATATCAGGCAAAAGATTTTACACAAAAATTATTAAAACAGAAGAAGAAGGACACTATATAATGATTAAAAATGATGTGACTATCATAAATATATACATATCTAATTACGAAGCACATGGCTATTTAAAAGAAATGTTAATGGATTTTTTTTAAACTTTTATTTAGTAAATATAATTTTCCAAAGTACAGTTTATGGATTACAATGGCTTTTCCCCCTGATAACTTCCCTCCCACCAGCACCGCCCCATCTTCCACTCCCTCTCCCATTCCATTCACATCAAGATTCATTCAATTATCTTTATATACAGAAGATCGATTCAGTGTATATTAAGTAAAGATTTTATCAGTTTGTACCCACACAGAAACATAAAGTGTAAAATACTGTTTAAGTACTAGTTATAGCATTAATTCACATTGGACAACACATAAAGGACAGAGATCCCACGTGAGAAGTAAGTACACAGTGACTCCTGTTGTTGACTTAACAATTTGACACTCCTGTTTATGGCGTCAGAAATCTCCCTAGGCTCTAGTCATGAGCTGCCAAGGCTATGGAAGCCTTTTGAGTTTGCCGACTTCAATCTTATTCCGACAGGGTCATAGTCAAAGTGGAAGTTCTCTTCTCCCTTCAGAGAAAGGTACCTCCTTTTTTGATAGCCTCATTCTTTCCACTGGGATCTCACTCGCAGAGATCTTTCATTTAGGTTTTTTTTTTTTTTTTCAGAGTGTCTTGTCTTTCCATGCCTAAAATACTCTCATGGGCTCTTCAGCCATATCCAAATGCCTTAAGGGCTGATTCTGAGGCCAGAGTGCTGTTTAGGACATCCGCCATTCTATGAGTCTGCTGTATATCCTGCTTCCCATGTTGGATTGTTCTCTCCCTTTGTGATTCTATCAGTTAGTATTAGCAGACACTAGTCTTGTTTGTGTGATCCCTTTGACTCTTAGACCTATCAGTGTGATCAATTGTGAACTGAAGTTGATCACTTGGACTAGTGAGATGGCATTGGTACTTGCCACCTTGATGGGATTGTATTGGAATCCCCAGGCACATTTCTAACTCCACCATTTTGGGCAAGTCCGATTGAGCATATCCCAAATTGTACATCTTGGATTTAAAAGGAGATAGGGACTCAAATATAATAGTTATGGAGGACTTCAATATCTCACTTTCAGTAATGGACAGATCAACCAGACAGAAAATCAGAAGGAACCACAGTTAATTGACACCATAGACCAAATAAACCTAGCAGATATATACAGAGCCTTCCACCATACAGCCACAGAATACACATTTTTCTGACCAGTACATGGGACTTTCTCTAGGATTGATCACATGCTAGGTCATAAAGCAAGTCTCAGCAAATTAAAAAAAAACTGAAATCTTACTATGTATCTTCTTAGAGGGCAATACAATGAAGCTGGAAATCAGTAACTCAGGAATCACCAGTATATACACAAACATATTAAGTCTAAATAACATGCTACTGAATGAATAGTTGCCCATAGAAGAAATTAAAAGAGAAATCAAAAAAATTCTTGACACAAATGAAGACAACAATACAACATACCAAAACTTATGGGATACAGCAAAAGCAGTGTTAAGAGGAAAGTTTATAGCAATTGATGCCTACATCAAGAAGTTGGAAAGCCAACAAATGTATGAACTGTCAATACACCTCAAGGATCTAGAAAAACAATAGTGATCCAAACGTAAAACTAATAGCAGAAAAGAAATAATTAAAATTATAGAAGAAATCAACAAAATTCAAGCAAAAAAGCAATACAAAAGATCAGTAAAACAAAGACTGGATTTTGATAAAATAAACAAAATTGACACACCATTGGCCCAACTAATCAAAAAAGGAAAAAGAAGACCCAAATAAATAAAATTAGAGATGAAAAAGGAAATGTAACAACAGACACCACAGAAATAAAATGAATCATCAGAAATTACTGCAAAGAGCTTTAAGCCAACAAACTGGGGAACTTAGAAGAAATGGACAGATTCCTAGAAACGTAAAGTCTACTTAAATTGAGCCACAAAGACATGGAGAACATAAATAGATTCAAAAGCAAGACGGAAATTGAATCTGTAATAAAGACCCTCCCCATAAAGAAAAGCCCAGGACCAGATGGCTTCACTGCTGATTTCCACCAGACATTTAAAGAAGAATTAACTCCAGTTCTTCTTAAGTTTTTCAAAACAATTGAAAAGAAGGATGTACTTTTCTCTGAATGGAGCAGAGAACTTCCACTTTGCTGATGGCCTTGTCTAAATACTGACAGAGATTGTGTACTCAAAAGTCTTCCATAGCCTTGGCAGATCATGTCAAGAGCCTCTGGAGATCACTGACATTATATACAGGAATCTTAATTGTTAAATTAACAACAGCAGTCACTGTGTATTTAGTCCCCATGCTGGACCTCTGTCTTAAATTTGAGTTGTACTACAAGAATTAACTGTAAAAGTGGTTCTCAAACAGTTTTTTTTTAAATTCTGTATATGTGTGTGAGTGCAAATTATTAAAATTTTAACTTAGTATAGAGTTGGACTTCTGTGTATAAAGTTAATTAAAAAATAATCATAATGGAGAATGGGATGGGAGAGAGATTAAGGGATGGAATGGGAGTGGGGATGGAAAAGTGGGTATGGGGGGAAAACCACTATATTCCTAAAGTTGTACTTAGGAAATTTGGACTTATTAAATAAAAGGTTTCTTTGGAAAAAATTAAAGCACTCACAAGTTTATTGTAAAGTTTACCTTATGTAACATTTGCAAAATATTTAATTTAAGTCGTGGTCAGCAAAACCTACATAGTCATTTGGCACTTTTTCCAAAGTTCTACAAAACTGATGTACATGTTAATATTTGGCTGTCCACACTCCTGTTTCATGTAGGAACAGCACCACTCCTTTCCAATGTGGGTTTTGATGGTATTTTCCATTTAAGTGACTCAGTTTAATGGTAACAGTGGTGGTGAAGAAACCAGGACTCAGCCAACCATGGAAGCAGAGAAGCATCAGGGGGATACACTATAGTCAAGCAGGATGAAAGTCCTCCCCAAAATTGACATAGGAAGAGAGGGAGAGCAAAGCTTGTTTTTGACAGTAGTATCTAAACTGAAAGTGTTGTTGGCCTAGAGTTCCAGAACTGTTTTTACTCAAACATATGCAGAAATGAATAAAGATATCATACAGAGGAAAAGGAAGTAGAAACATATAGAAAATGAGCCCCAATAGCATTGCTTCAACACAAAAATTTAGATTTCCTATGGCTGGATACATTCTTGTACTTTCTTTATATGGAAGTAAACAAGTCTAGTACCTGCTAATACTAACCGATAGAATAAATAAAGGGGAGAGTGATCCAACATGGGAAGCAAGATACTCAGCAGACTCATAGAATGGCAGATGTCCTAAACAGCACTCTGGCCTCAGAATCAGCCCTAAAGGCATTCGGATCTGGCTGAAAAGCCCATGAGAGTATTTCAGGCATGGAAAGCCAAGACACTCTGGCAAAAAAAAAAAAAAAAAAAAAAAAAAAAAAAAAAAACACCTAAATGAAAGATCTCTGCGAGTGAGATCCCAGTGGAAAGAACAGGTCATAAAAGAAGGAGGTACCTTTCTCTGAAGGGAGAAGAGAACCTCCACTTTGACTATGACCTTGTCTAAACAAGATAAGAGTTGGAGAACTCAAGGGGCTTCCATAGCCTTGGAAACTCATGACTGGTGCAAAGGGAGATTACTGATGCCATAAACAGGAGTGTCAATTTGTAAAGTCAACAACAGGAGTCACTGTGCACTTACTCCTCATGTAGGATCTCTGTCCTTAATGTGCTGTACATTGAGGCTTAATGCTATAACGAGTACTCAAACAATATATTTCACTTTGTGTTTCTATGGGGGTGCAAACTGTTGAAATCTTTACTTAATGTATACTGAACTGATCTTCTGTTAAAAAAAAAAAAAGAAGAAATTAGCAATTCCCAACTTGACTGTCACTGGGATTAAACATGACAATATGTCTGATCTGATTTCATCATCATTTAAAAAATCATCTATTATTTTTCACTTTATGTTTCTGTGTGGGAGCAAACTGTTGAAATCTTTACTTAATGTATGCTAAACTGATCTTCTGTATATAAAGAGAATTGAAAATGAATCCTCATATGAATGGAAGGGGAGAGGGAATGGGAAAGGGGAGGTTTGCGGGTGGGAGGGAAGCTATGGGGGGGGGAGCCATTGTAATCCATAAACTGTACTTTGGAAATTTATATTTACCAAATAAAAGTTAAAAAAAAAGGAAGTTAATTTTCTTTGGAGCTTAATTCAGTTGATTTTCTTACACCTTAAAGAAAATATCTCTGATTAATACCAACCAAATTAAAATGGAGCAATGGGAGAGAAGAGATATTATTATCATATAGCTATTATATTATTGAACATAATTTCTCAAAGTATATTCTAAGATGTTAGTTATCTTCTCCCCCTCCCAAAAAAAAAGAAGTCCTATGGTCAAATAGGTTGGGGTTGGGGTTAAATCTATTTGTGCTTAAATACACACACATTATTAATCTTAAAAGGTAACAGATTTATTTATTGTGAAAACTCAAAAAGATGTAAAATGTTAATGTAATTTGTTCCTAAACTACTTATTGCAGTTTTACTTGCTGTAATCTCATGCTACATTTAAATATTTAAACCAGTGAAATATGAGAGAAAAAGTAATTACGATTTCTATGAAAGCTAAGTTAACTTTTTAAAGAAAATGATAAAAATACATGTTAAAATATAGGCATAGAAATACAAATGTAAAATGTGAGAAAAAATCAAAGATCTACACAGATTAGTTCTGGAAATATTTTACAGTTCTTACTCTGTATTAAAGCACTTGAATGAATAAATGCAAACTGTGGAGTTTGCTATACAAATGTGATAAGGTTCTGGCTTTTAACACTAAAACTGGTAAATCAATGTGCAGCTATATGAAAGCACATGTTCCACTTTTTGTAATTACTTTTTGTAATTGTTCATAAAAATACACACACACAAACCAGTTTCCTTTCCATTAAGATGTACACGCTTACGAGCTTAAAATTAATTTTGTCATTTCTATATTTATAAATGTAGATGCTATTTTTTAAAAATATCAGGAATAAAGAAGACATAAAATCACCTCCCATCCTACAATTGACCAATAAGAATTTAACAAAATTTTATACTCAATTTTGTGTGTGTATATAAATGAGGGACTTCAAAGATTTCATTAAAAATACATATAAAAATTCATAGGTTTCAAATTTTTTCACCAACATCAATTTGTACTTTAATTCCATTGTCCATGGAGCTTTTGAAGTACCTTCATATATATAAAATATACACTGAGAGAATAATATACAAGGTTACTATTTCTAAAAACAGTATTGAATCTAGACTCACATTCTCCATATTTACAAAGAAAACAATGGGAACTGTTTCAGTTACATTACATAAGTAGCAAAAATATGGGTTCTCAATTATACAAAAATTTAGTTGCTAAATTTAAAATAATATTTCTTCGCAACAATAGGTACTAGTAAAATATCTGAATACAATTTAATTAAAACCCATGATATTAAGGTTGCAATAATTACTTTTAACTGCACATTACAAGTTTAATCAAGCTGAACTGTAACAATTGACTCAGCTATTACAGATGAGGAGGCATTTCATCTTCCTTCAAATTTTAATTGCACTGAAATTTCAAACTGTCATTGTTTTTAACACATTCACATACATTATCATCTATAATCATTATTTTAAATTTCTTTAATGTAAACTAAGTGGTCATTACTAGTCTTCTTTGCATGCATTCAGTCCTAAATTCTTTATTTTTAATTTATCCCTTGGTGGATTGCATTTGATCAGAATGCTTTTTCCTTCACAGAAAAAGGTCTGGGTCTTTAATTGCTGTACTCTCATCTATCTGATAATATGTGTCTCTTAGTTTTATTTAAATAAAGGCAAACTGGCTTAATGTAAATTATATGTAATATTTTATTTTACTCAAAAATCATATGCATTGTCCTAGAGTTTTCTGATATTTTATTATGTTTGTAGAAGAAAATTCAGTTTAATATGTCCTATTTTTATTTTTCTTTTGACAAGCAGAATTAGACAGTGAGAGAGAGAGCAGAGAGAAAGGTCTTCCTTCCATTGGTTCACCCCCAAAATGGCCGCTACGGCCAGCGCACTGCGCCAATCTGAAGCCAGGAGCCAGGTGCTTCCTCCTGGTCTCCCATGCAAGTGCAGGGCCCAAGCACTTGGGCCATCCTCCACTGCGCTCCCAGGCCACAGCAGAAAGCTGCACTGGAAGAGGAGCAACTGGGACAGAATCCGGCGCCCCAACAAGGACTAGAACCCCGGGTGCTGGCACCGCAGGTGGAGGAATAGCCTAGTGAGCCACGGTGCCGGCCAATATGTCCTGTTTTGTTCATGGAGATCAAAACTGCCAAAATATGTCTTGGTTTTGATCTTTCACTTTTATGTCCATGTCACTCAACAATAGACTATGTATCCTTTTAACATGGAAGAACGCTTCATTTCAAGAATATAGCTGTGTTATTTTTAAAAAAAATATATTTATTTATTCTGGAATGCAGCAGGGGAAGAGACATATATATGTACATATACATATATATTACATATATGTACATATACATATATACACATATATATTATATATATGTATGGAGAGAGAGAGAGAGAGAGAAACCTTTTATCTGCTTTTCACAAACTAGGTCTGGGTCAGGTTGGAGACAGGAACCAGGAACTCAGTCTGAGTCTCCTATGTGGGTGGCAGGAAATCAAGCACTTGGCCATAACCTGTCGCCTCTCCAAATGTGCATTAAAAGGAAGCCTGAAGAGAAAGTGGATCCAGAACTTGAAATCAAGCATTCTGATAGGGAAGAGGGTATCCTGAAGGGCAACTTAAATATTGTGCCAAACACCTGTCCCTATACAATTCTTAGACAGAAGTTCTGTTCCCTTATTTTAAGGCACCTGTTCAGATGCATTTAAATTTTTATTTGAAAGACAGAGTTACAGAGTTAATTAGAGACAGAGAGAGGTAGAGACATAGAGAGAGAGAGGTCTCTCTCTCTATGTTCACTGGTTCAGTCCACAAATGGCCTCAACAGCAGGAGCTAAGCTGATAGGAGCCAGGACTTTCTTTCAGGTTTCCAATGTGGGTACAGGATGAACCAAGGAGTCGGGCCATCCTCTGCTGCTCTCCCTGGCACACTAGCAGGAAGCTGGATTGGAAGTAGAGCAACAGGGACTTGAACCAGCACCCATATTGAATGTTGGCACTGCAGCTGGGGCTTTAACCTGCTGCCCCATGGTGTCAGTCCCCAGATATATTCTGAAAAGGCTGATATAATTTCTCTTTCTTATTTGTGATAATATCATAAATGACATTCCACTTCTAACTCTTTTCTAGATACCTTCTTTAAGAGTTGAGATAATCTCACAACAATGACTTGGTTGAACATTGCAACATTTTTTGTACAACTAAAAATAAAAACATGCTGTCAAATATTATAATTATTGGGTAATATTTACCATTACATGCATTCTAAGAAAAAAACGTGAAAATTTAAAAAGAAATTTGGATTTTAGAATTGATGAACTGTTTCATAACAAAATAAATCCAACAAGGTTTAGTAGAAAGACTCGATTACTTCACTGAAGTAATGGAGGTAGTTACTGGTCGAAGCATAAGCCCTCTCCCCCATATCTGCAAATTCCTTTCCTTATTTTCATCCACCAAAACAACTTTCTCCATTTTAAAGCATAAGAATATAATGGGTAGAGCTAGAAACCCAATCTCACAAAAACAAAAATGTTCAGCTATCTTCAAATAAAAATGTCTGCCTTATATATTGACTCCTGATATTGGATCCTAAAATACAGATTGTCTCTGTTCTGTATATTGATCAGAAGATTTATGATCTGGTAAGTTTCTCCCATTCATTAGGAGATAACACACTGAACTAATGGCCTATTGATTCAATTGTATGTTCAGCATTTAGAAAGGCTTATTACACTGCAATTGCACCTTAGTTATCCAGTGTTTCACCCTAATGATTGATGAAAACGCTATGACCTTTTGAATGGTGAATTCTCTTTGGCCATTTTTAGATCATTATTGGATAATCTGAAAATGATTGAGTTTAAAATGAATATGAATAAATTCTTTCCAGAAGATTATTTTTCTTTTGTATTGAAAGATGAAAAGCTTAACATGGTTCCAATAGAATCACTGAATCTTAATGAAATTCACATGGAATGAAATTATAGATGGTATTGAGTGAAATTTATTATCAAAGAATGCCTTTGAATATGATTTTAGCATCAAAAAAATAGCATTAGGTGGCCGATGCCATGGCATAGTGAGTAAAGCCACCGCCTGCAATGCTGGTATTCCATATGGGTGCCAGTTCGAGCCCTGGATGCTCCACTTCCAATCCAGCTCTCTGATATGACCTGGTAAAGCAATGGAAGATGGCCCAAGTGCTTGGGCTCCTGCACCCATTGAGAGACCAGGAAGAAGTTCCTGGCTCCTGGCTTAGAATCAGCCCTGATCTGGCCATTGCAGCCATTTGGAGAGTGAATCAGTGCATGGAAGACCTATATTTCTCTCTGCCTCTGCCTCTGCCTTTGTGACTCCACCTTTCAAATAAATAAATAGATCTGTTTCTAAAAGAAGCATTAGAATTGAAGATACCATATCCCAGCTAAACCAAAAATACCAATATGAGATCTGACTCTTTGGTTAACTTCCCTGAGGCTCAGTCCCATGACCACTCCTGTATGTAAAATAGCTAGGAAGATACAGCATCTAGCTGAGTAGATATAAATATTCATAAGATGGAAGTGATGATGCTGTTACTAAAAGGAAGGTAAGAAGACTGTATATTGAATTACAGGCAACAGTGTCTGCCACAGGAAGTTATTTAAAAAGACCTCATAGTTAAATACAAATAAAACTAAAATGTAAATAAAGATATAATGCCTGATTGGCAAACACTTTTTTTTGAGAATGTTTTATATCTCATGGACTTACTTTTACCTTCCAGGTAGAAAGCAATATCTCATTGTTTGTCATTTATTCTTTATTTTTCACCACTTCAGAATCATAATATTCTTGCTGAAAGAGGAAGTTTAGTGAAATATTTGAGTCAACCAGAATTGTTGCAATACTTTCATCCAAACAACTTACAATGCAATTAGCGATACAGGTGAGGGGATTTAAAAGGCAGGTTGGTGTTTCTCCTTCCCCATTAAAATAGAGTCATTTTGTTGAAGTGAGATGATTGTCTCTAAGATATTGTTCTTTCATCAAATTTCCCCATTTAACCCACTTCTAAGTTCTCGTAGGGTTTGAGTAAAGAGTATGATAATTGAATTGCTTTAGCTAATGATATCCCCTGATGAGGAGGCAAGAAGCAGAGCAAAGTTTTGAACAGCTGAAGGTATAATTTGGCCTGGCATGAACCTCCTTTCTTGCAAGAAATGGAAGAGGGAAAAACAGAAAACAAAACATAATAAATAACTTCTTGAACTAATGTGCTTTAAAGATTAAAAAAAAAAAAACTCCCTGATGGCAAATTTTCTCAGCATTTATGCCTCCACAGTATGTGGTGTAAGCTTTGATATTTTGAAATTTTGAACAAGTTTTGCATGGTATCTGAACAAAGGATTTGGGAGAAGTCAACTCTTCAACTAAAAATTTCCTAATAGATAGCCTCTCCATTGGAAAAAACTCTTTGAAACCCAATGTGGAAACATACTTTTGACACACAAATTCATCCCTGAATGCAGCTGTTTCGTTAGTCAAAATAAAGTTGCTGTTGTTTTTAAGAATGAATTTATGGGGGCCATCACTGTGGTGTAGCAAGTAAAACTGCCTCCTGCAGTGCCTGCATCCCATATGGGCACAGGTTCGAATCCTGGCTGCTCCACTTCCAATCCAGCTTTCTGCTCTGGCCTGGAAAAGCTGTAGAAGATGGCCCAAGTCCTTGGGTTCCTGTACCTATGTGGGAGACCCAGAAGAAGCTCCTGGCTCCTGGCTTTGGATTGGCACAGCTCCAGCTGTTGAGACCATTTGGAGAGTGAACCAGCGGATGGAAGACTTGTCTCTCTCTGCCTTTGCCTCTGCCTCTCTATAACTCTTCCTTTCAAATAAATAAATAAATCTTTTTAAAAAGGAGTAAATTTATAGCTCTGGACAACTGGAGAAATTGGCATGCCCTATCCTGCAGAATAATTTAAAAATCAAACAGCCTAGAACAAAAGAAGAACATAATTTTTGTGTTCTAAAAATTAACCAGGGGTGGGCATTTGTCCTAGTGACTACTTGACTACATCTTATAACTGAATGCCTGGGTTTGATATGTGTGGCTCCTAACAGCAGCTTCCTACTAAAGTGGACCCTAAGAGGCAGTGATAATGATTCAGTTATTGGTATCCTGCTAGCCATAGAGGATACCTGTATTGAGTTTCTGCTTCCTGCTTTGGCTTCAGCCCATCCCAGGCTGTCACAAGCATTTGGAGAATGAAGCAGCAGATGAGAGGTGTTTCTGTCTAGCTCTTGCTGTGTGTGTGTCTACGTGTGCATGTGTGTGTCTCTCCACTCCCCTGCCTCTCAAATAAACATATTCCAAAAGTAATTATGAAATTAAAAATAAACAAGGAAGGCAAAGTAAGTTAGTGGATGAATAAGACACTGTGGTCATGTCTTGCCACAGAGATGCCAATTGAAACAGTTATTCATGCGCCTGGTCATCTGCCCAAGTAAGCCAGGTGAGAGATCACTACGCCTGTTTTCAGTATACCTGAAGAAGGCAGGAAGGAATCACTCTGTCATTCCTTACCCAGTTCCAAGGGGCACAGCATGAACATAAATGTCTTTAAATCAGAAGACAGAAAAGAAACAATGTCCAGACCTTAGTCTTGAAACCCAACACCATGCCTATTATAGTGAAACCTACCTCAGACATTACTCCACAGCCTCTGCCTCATATCAGTACCTGTGGACTGAATCTTTGGCTGAAGGAACAACTTCACCACTCCTCTCATACCTCCAGCAAGACAGTGGAGCAAGACTCCACCTGCTGAGGAATAAACTTAGGGCTTTGGCTTGAAGCTCAGTGCCAAACTTGCTGCAGTGAGACTAGCACCAAACAAAGTTCATAGGCTTCTACCCCCATGGCCAGTTCTTGCACATCCAGCCTCTAGAGTTGCCCTAGCAATAGGCAGAGATTTGCACCACAGTGGAACAGTTTTCTTTCTGCCTGTAAACTGCCAGTATTGTGTAAGTCTGGGTACACTCTGAGATTGCAGAGTCCAGTAACTGTGGGACTTAGGTGCAGCCAAGCTTCGGGTCAGCCTATACAGCCAAAGTACTACCTCTACCACCTCTCCTCCAACCTCAGATATACAATAAGGAGTCATAATACAACTACACGAAATAGGATAGGAAAGGGAGCTCTGGGCTTTGGCTTATAGCTCAATATTAGCCCCACTAGTAGTGAGATCCAGCATCAGAGACCAGAGCCCTAATCCCAGACCATTACTTGCAGACAGAGTTTCTAGATATTCCTTTATATCAGGTAAAGACCTGTGTCTTGGTTGGACAAACAAATGTTTCAGTCTGAATCACCCTCAATTATTGTGAGCCTGTCATACATCTGAAAGACAATTCAGGACCCTGTAGCTGCAAAAATCAAGTGTAATCCAGTTTTGTGTCCTCCTCGGTAGCCCAGGAACTGCCTTTACAACCCTTGCACAATTACAGGTAGAAAGTAAAGGGCAAAACTTCAACCACTGGGTAAAGGGACATCAAATCAAGCACAAGACAGCTTATTAGACCTAGTAATATCACTAATGGAAAGATACTAATGGCTTTCACCCCGGAAGAAGGTCTGTCAATAGAGTGCCTGGACATGCCCCAACTCACATGGAGATTATTCAACTCAGAAAATTGGACTTCCATTCCAGTCAGTGTCATTGTGTTTTATGCAGTGGCTTTGTGCTGGCAAGCCTACCTCAGCATCAAGAACATAGCAAAGAGTACCTTGGTTCTAGCCTATACTATGCAAATCTTGAAGGGCTTTGGTCTCTGGTTTTGAATCTAACATTGTAGCATAGGTGGCCACAGGACTTCTCATTTCATTCCTCCCCCCAACTTCATGCGAAACAGCATGGTTTCTTGGTGGAGGAAAAGATAGAAGAGTGCCAAGACTTTTTTTTTTTTTTTTTTTTTTTTTTGACAGGCAGAGTGGACAGTGAGAGAGAGAGAGAAACAGAGAGAAAGATCTTCCCTTGCCGTTGGTTCACCCTCCAGTGGCCGCCGCGGTTGGTGCGCTGCGGCCAGCGCACCGCGCTGATCTGAAGGCAGGAGCCAGGTACTCCTGGTCTCCCATGGGGTGCAGGGCCCAAGCACTTGAGCCATCCTCCACTGCACTCCCTGGCCACAGCAGAGAGCTGGCCTGGAAGAGGGGCAACCGGGACAGAATCCGGCGCCCTGACCGGGACTAGAACCCGGTGTGCCGGCGCCGCAAGGCGGAGGATTAGCCTAGTGAGCCGCGGCGCCGGCCCCAAGACTTTGCATAAAGCCTGAAGTTGGCACTCTGAGGACTTTCATGCATGGGAAAAGCAGATGTGTAGCAGCAAGCAGGGACACCACACATGACTCCTGCAGCCAGGGGCTAGGGGAGATGCCGGTTTCTGAGAGTGGGGTCAAGGTAGTCTATGGCAGCCAGTGCCACTGCATGAGGGAGAACATTATGGACCACACAATATTTGAGTCTGGCCTGGAGCCCTAGCAGGAGGCAAGGTTTCCACCTAATACAGTGAAAGTAAGTACATTTATTTCTGTCCATCTCCCAAATTGGGTGCCCAAAAGCAGGGCACCATATTGACACCAGTAGAAGCTGTGGTGGTTATCACATGTGACCAGGGAATTTTACAAGAAGGAAAAATTCACAGTTGTCATTGACTTTGAGTCTGGACGGGCACCCATTAAGGATTGTGAGGTGCCCCATCCTTTCAACTTATCATTGGTTCTGGGGCTCAAACTGCCAAGGTACAGCACCCACTGGCAGGTGGCTCTGGGAATGACTTTTCACTTTCCATGTATGGAGCAGGCTTGTAGAATGAAGAGGGAATCCTCTAGAACCCATTACTGTAAAAGTCCTGTGTGCTATGACTGCAGGAATTCTATAACTGCTTGATAGGACACCGTGTGTAGCAGGGTCTCTGGAAATCAGTGTGGCTGGCATCAGAGGCTCAGAGATCCTGATGGCCTGTGGTGGGTCATTGCAGAAGGTTCCTTACTCACACTGAGGGCCACATGGACCTTTGTGTGGTTAATGCAGCAATGTGAATGGGGGTTGCACCACTATGGTTTAAACCCAGTCATTGACTGTATTGGAAGAGAGGCTGTGAGACTGAGATTACACCAACATGCATGATCATATCCTTACCCCTACTGACAACTAGGGTTTCACCCTGGATTCTCACCCTATTCCAATAGCATTGACCTAATTTCCCTAATCCTGCCCAGCACATGCCTTTGTGCATTTACTGAAGGAGCAGACATTCCACCAAGCCACTGAGGCATATTTCAAAGAGAAAACACATCACAGGAGAAAACTAGCAAGTATTTCAATAAATGCCCAAAAATAAATGCTGAAAGACAAGACTCCCAAAGGAATTCAAAAGAATGATCACAGGATTACCCTAAAGCAATGAGAAGTAAATTAACAAGTTAAAGAAATCCATACATGACATGGAAGAAAAATTTTCCTGTGAGATAGAGATTTTAAATCAAGTTAATTATTAATTATTAGAAAAATTAAATATTAGAGTTGAAGAATTCAATACATCAGGTAAAAAGTACAGTGGGAAGCATTAATAACAGACTTTGTGAGCCAGAAGAAAGAATATCTGAGTTAGAATATAAATCTTTGGAAATAACTCAGTCAAGCTGAGGAGGAGGAGGAGGAAGATAAGAGGTTTGGGGGAGGGGAAGAAGGAGGGAGATGGAGAGGGGGAGAGGAAAGTAGAGGGGTAGGGTGGGAACAGGAGGAGGATGAAAAGGAGGGGGAGGCAGAGGAGGAGAGGGAGGAGCAGGAGGAGTGGGAGGAGAGGGGGAGGAGAAAGCAGAGAGGGAGGACAAGGAGGAGGAGGAGGACAAAAAGAAGGAGGAGGAAAGAAGAAATTAGAAAGATAAAGGCAGTGTTTGAGATTTATGGGATATGATCCAACAACCCCACATGCCAACCTTAGGAGTTTGTGAAAGTGTTGAAAGAATGAATGAATGAGAATACCTATTCAGTGAAATAATCACAGAAAACTTCCCTAATTTGGAGAAAGGCAGAGACATCCAAATACAGGAAGTGCATAGAACTCATGATACACATGACCAGAAAAGATCTTGATCACAATATATTGTAGTCAAACTTTCAACAATAAAATATGACTAAAAGAGTATAAAATGTGCATGAGAGAAATGCCAGATTACTTTCAGAGGATCACAAATTAGACTCACAGCTGATTTCTCATCAGAAACTCTACAAGCTAGGTGACAGTGCAGAGACATAGCCCAAGTCTGAAAAGAAAAAAAAAAAAACTTTCAACTCAGAATATAATATCCTGCACATTTATCATTTATGAATGAAGTGAATTGAAGAACTTCATAACAAACACAACAGCAAAGTTAGAAGCATTTCCTCTAAGATCCAGAACCAGATATGGATGACCACTTTCACTATTGCCATTCAATACAGTTAAGTAAGCTTTAGCCACATCCTTTAGCATAAAAAAAAGGGGGATTCCAATTGGAAAGGAAGATATCAAATTATCTCTGTTTGCAGATGACATGATCCCATAAATAGGGGAACCAAAAGAATCCACATATATAATACTGGAATTCATAAGATAATTTGGTAAAATTGTAGGATATAAAATCAACACACACAAATCAATAGCTTTTGTATATACAAACAATGCTATGATTGATAAAAAAAACTTGTAAGTTCAGTACCATTCCCAAGAGCTTCAAAAAATTAAATACCTTGGAGTGCATTTTACAAAGGATGCGAAAGCGCTTTACAATAAAAATTACCACACATTAAAGCAAAATATAGAAGAAAACTGAAAAATGGAAATTTCTTCCATATTCATTGTTTGGAGGAATTAATATAATCAAAATTTCCATACTAGACAAAGCAATTTACAGATTCACTGCATTTCAAATCAAAGTACCAAAGACATTCTTCTCAGACCTAGAAAAAAAAATGCTAAAATTTATATGGAAACAAAGGTACCCTGAATATTTACAGCAGTCTCAAACAACAAAGACAAAGCTGGAGGCATCACAATGCCAGATTTCAAGACATACTACAGGCCAGCGCCACGGCTCACTAGGCTAATCCTCTGCCTTGCGGTGCAGGCACACCAGGTTCTAGTCCCGGTCGGGGCGCTGGATTCTGTCCCGGTTGCCCCTCTTCCAGGCCAGCCCTCTGCTGTGGCCAGGGAGTGCAGTGGAGGATGGCCCAAGTCCTTGGGCCCTGCACCCCATGGGAGACCAGGATAAGTACCTGGCTCCTGCCATTGGATCAGCACGGTGCGCTGGCCGCAGCGCGCCAGCCGTGGCAGCCACTGGAGGGTGAACCAACGGCAAAGGAGACCTCTCTCTCTCTCTCTCGCTCTCTCACTTCTACTCTGCCTGTCAAAAAAAAAAAAAAAAAAAAAGACATACTACAAGGCAGTTATAATCAAAATAGCCTGGTGCTGGCAAAAAACAGACATGTCTACCAATGGAACAGAATAGAAACTCCAGAAATTAAACCATGCAGCTGAAATCAACTACTCTTTGACAAATGAGTTAAAATCAATCTTTCAAGAAACAACAGTCTCTTCAACAAATGGTGCTGGGAAAATTGGATCTACACATGCAGAAGTATGAAGTAAGACACCTAACTTACAAGATCCTAAGTCTATGACCTAACATAATCAAATTACTAGAAGAAAACATTGGGGAAACTCTGCAAGACATTGGCATAGGCAAATGGCTTCTCGGACAAGTTCCCAGAAGATCAGGCAATAAAACCAAAAAGAGACAAATGGGATTAGACCAAGCTAAGAACCTTCTGCACTGTAAAAAAAAAAAAAAAAAAAAAAAACACTCAACAAAGTGAGCAGGTAAACAACAGAATAGGGGAAAATTTTCAAACGATGCAAGTAATAAAGGGATAATATACAGCATCTATAAAGAGCTCAAGAAATTCAACAACAAAACAAGTTAAGAAATGGGCAAATGATATGAATAGGCATTTTTCAATGGATGAAGTATAAATGGCCAATAAACACATTAAAAAAGTGCTCAGGATGTCTAGCCATTAGGGAATTATAAATAAAAATCACAATGAGCTTTCATCTCACCCTAGTTGGAATGGCCATCACACAGAAATCAAAAAACAATAAATGTTTTTGAAGATGTGGGAAGCAAATGACCCAAGTTAAGAATAACAAAATATTTGATTAGAGAATTTACCAGAGAAGATGTGAATATACAAATGTGAAGAGATGCTTGCATTACTAATTACTAGGGAAATGGAAAATGAACTCACAGAAATGCAATTACACACTCACAAGAATTGTTATAAGGGAACTGTCAGACAATATTAGGAGTCAGATAAAATATAGATAAACTGGAATTTGGTAGAAGGAAAATTAAAAATGGCACACGAGTTTCATTCTGTCTTATGAAACTAAAGTAACTGTTGAGTTGTTCTCTCTGATTCTGCCTTTGTCCTCATCAACTAGTGTCCACAGAGGAGAAGATATTTATAAATAGTATGTCAGATTATGGCACTCCTTGCTATTCAATTGTTCCATGCTTGCTACAGCTCCCTATGTGATCTAACTCCCCACTAACTTCCTTGTCTCTTTCCTAACCATCTCACTGCTGATAAGTGAGCCAACCTGATTTTATATTCCCTCAGACTCAGAGGATGTATTGCATCTTAAAACATTTGCCCCACCTGTTTACTTTTCTGGAATATTCTTTACCCAAATATTCAAAGAACTATTTCCACACTTCAATGAAATCTCTTTCCCAAGGAGATCTTTCTTGAGTTTTCAATCTAACAAGCACATTATTTATTGGATCTCCTTGACTTGGCATTGTTCTTATGGCTGAATCACATATCTCCATTTTTTAATCAGCTTATTACTTTTGTCCCTTCCTGACTATAAGCAACATGAAAGTACATTCTTTCTTTCTTTACTTCACTATCATTTTTTTAAGGATCCATAATAGTGCCATGTACATAGGAGTCGCTCAACACTTGAGCCTACAGTTAGTAAATCAATGAATGATAAACAGCCCCTCAACACATTTAAGTATGATTTAAACTGAAATAGATCCCAGGTGATTCACCATGGGTTAAGAAACATAGTATTTTTAAACTTTTATTTAATGAATATAAATTTCCAAAGTACAGTTTATGGATTACAATGGCTCCTCCCCCCATAACTTCCCTCCCACCCACAACCCTCCCCTTTCCCGCTCCCTCTCCCCTTCCATTCACATCAAGATTCATTTTCAATTCTCTTTATATACAGAAGATCAGTTTAGCATATATGAAGTAAAGATTTCAACAGTTTGCACCCACATAGAAACACAAAGTGTAAAATATTGTTTTGGTACTAGTTATAGCATTACTTCACAATGTACAGCACATTAAAGACAGAGATCCTACATGAGGAGTAAGTGCACAGTGACTCTTGTTGTTGACTTAACAATTTGACACTCTTGTTTATGGCATCAGTAATCTCCTTATGCTCCAGTCATGAGTTCCAAGGCTATGGAAGCCTTTTGAGTTCACCGACTCTGATCATATTTAGACAAGGTCATAGTCAAAGTGGAAGTTCTCTCCTCCCTTCAGAGAAAGGTACCTCCTTCTTTGATGACCTGTTCTTTCCACTGAGATCTCACTCGTGGAGATCTTTCATTTAGGTCATTTTTTTGTGTGTGTCTTGGCAAGAAACATAGTATTGCAACAGAATCCCCAAACAAACTTAAATGACTGAATTAAAATACCCATATCTATTTAAAAGTCAAAACAAAGGAAAATGTTTTCCATTCAAATTAGGAAACATGTTCACAGATAATATAAACATTTCCATGAAAATTAAATTAAAATAAATTCAATATTTTCTGTAAAAATTCATTATTCATTTGCTACTCTTTCTATTTTTATTTCAATATTAGATTTTATATAATTTATCTCCCTTAGGGAACCTCATGGATATGTAAGACATCTGCACATAAGACTGTTCTTATAAGAGGATAGAAATTTATCTATGAACAACTTATCATGTCTCCCTGGAAATTCTGGGTAGCCCCAGTCTGCTCATAGCTATTTATCTCCTTCCTTAATAAATTGCCTTATCATATGCTTTAACTGTTTGCATCTTGAATTGTGCATTAAATTTCATATTTACTTTGCAACTATAGTAAAGTCTTCCATAAAAAAATGTGAGCTCCAAATAATTCAATCCCATATCACATAAAATGTTATGGGACTATGATTGCAAGGTAAATGAAATGACTAGAGAAAGTAGTCCCTGGTTTGTGGAGATCCTACCACTAGCTACAGGCTTCTAATCCTTCCAAGAGCCAGGTAGCTTTTGAAGTCATTTAGTGAGGTCTGATAATTTAAATAAGCATGGTGTTAAGTTCTAGTTTCTGTGGTTAGGTCGTATCTCCTAGAAAGTTGTTATCTTTTTTACTGGACCCATCCAGGAGAAATAGCTGACCGAATAGAGAGATATTAAGGCCCACACTCTGCCTCTGTATTCTACTAAATGGGGCTGCTTTTGTATTTCAACTTGGCCTTGCCCTCTACTCCTCCGGCCACCTTCCTCTCTCCTCTCTTTGTCCTTATGAAACTTGTTTAAAGGGGGAGGATAAGGGAAAATCACTAAGTAAAATATGTCCAAATTCATATTATAAAAGTGTTTTGTTAAATCGTTTTCACTTTAATACTTTGGAGGTTGAATTAGAATGTGTGGACAAGTTAAATAAATTGCCTTTGTCTCTGTACTTGTCATTTTACATCGCACTAGCAAGTGCTTCTTTAACAAACTGAAATAGATGGATACAAATCAAAACCCACAAAAGGTAAAATGTTCTTAATAAGAGTGTGAATAAAGCATCAGGAGTTTGTGTCACATCCCCAGATTTGGACTACTCCACATAGAGAGACAAAGTCAAAAAGGTCATAGAAGAATAACAATGTTGTATGCCACAGCACAGAAAAGGAGAAAGATCAAAACAAACATCAAGAAACAAATCCCCATGTATCCCATGTGATCTGTGCTTCCTGCTTTATAAAGTATGTCCTCTAAGGCCATTTCTTACTCTAAAGTTTACTTATTCAAGATGAAAACACCTATCACACCCCAATTGCCCAGGTGGGACATTACGAATCCAAAAATAGATTGCAGCAGAACCTTCCTGTTCTGACCAGGAATTCCACTTTGGAAACTCTGGATAAATGTAAATGTTTGGATCACCATTTCCTGCCCCTTATTATACATCTTTGGGAGAGTGGCTTTAAAATAAGAGTATAAGGCTGACTGCAGCCCAACATGGAGAAGTTTTTGTTAAGTTTTATAAATGGTTATGGCTTAAAATCAAAGCCAAGTCCTTTTGTAAAAGATCATGAGTGTTATTAGAAATAATTTACTGAAAACAAAGACCCTCTGCTGAGTGCAAGAGTAAAGTTATGTTGGTGACATAGTAATCAGCAATCAGAACTGATTAAAACAGTTTTACTATCTAGCACTAAAACTAGAGAACTTAAAAGCACTTACATGGTATTTGATTTAAAAATTATGACACCGTGAGAAACAGTGACTTGATCAGCTCTTGTCCTGATGGTTGATGTACAATGTAATACTTTATCCATTTTAGTATTTTTTTTGTTCTAGTATCATTGGTTGAACTCTGTAATTAACACACAATTGTTCTTAGGTGTTCAAATTTTAACTGAAAAGTGATCCTTGTTAGGAATTTGGAAAACATCATGTTGAGTGAAATAAGCCAATCCTAAAGGGACAAATAGCACTTGTTCTCCTTGATAGGTGACAATTAACTGAGCACCAAAAAGGAAACCTGTTAAAGTGAAATGAACACTATGAGAAACGGTGACTTGATCAGCCCTCACCCTGACTGTTGATGAGCAGCTTAATATGTTATCCCTCTTAGTATTTTTTTTTCATTTGTTCTACTTAATACTTTTGGTTGAATACTGTAATCAATACACAATTCTTCTTAAGTGCTGAAACTTAACTGAAAAGTGATGGCTGTTAAATATAAGAGTGGGAATAAGAGAGGGAAGAGATGTGCAATTTGGAACATGCTCAAGCTGACTTGCCTCAAACGGTGGAGTTAGAAACATACCAGGGGATCCGAATTCAATCCCATCGAGGTGGCATGTACCAATGCCATCTCACTAGTCCCAGTGATCAATTTCTGTTCACAATTGATCGTAATGATAGGACTAAGAACCAAAGGGATCACATGAACAAGACTAGTGTCTGCAAATACCAGCTGATAGAATCAAAAAGGGAGAGAACAGTCTAACATGGGAAGTGAGGTACACAGCAGACCCATAGAATGGCAAATGTCCTAACAGCACTCTGGCCTGGTAATCAGCCCTTAAGGCATGCGGATCCGGCTGAAATGCCCATGAGAGTATTTCAGGCATGGAAAGCCAAGACACTCTGGGGGAAAAAAAAACCTAAATGAAAGATCTCCACGGGTGAGATCCCAGTGGAAAGAACAGGTCATCAAAGAAGGAGGTACCTTTCTCTGAAGGGAGGAGAGAACTTCCACTTTCACCATGGCCTTGTCTAAATATGATCAGAGTCAGTGAACACAGGGGGCTTCCATAGCCTTGGCAGCTCATGACAAGAGCCTAGGGTGATTACTGATGCCATAAACAAGAGTGTCAATTTGTTAAGTCAACAACAGGAGTCACTGTGCACTTACTCCTCAGGTAGGATCTCTGTCCTTAGTGTGCTGTACATTGAGATTTAATGCTATAACTAGTACTCAAACAGTATTTTTCACTTTATGTTTCTGTGTGGGAGCAAACTGTTGAAATCTTTACTTAATGTATGCTAAACTGATCTTCTGTATATAAAGAGAAACGAAAATGAATCTTGATGTGAATGGAAGGGGAGACGGAGTGGATAAGGGGAGGGTTGCGGGTTGGAGGGACGTTATGGGGGGGAAGCCATTATAATCCATATTCTGTACTTTGGAAATTTATATTCATTAAGTAAAAGTTTAAAAAAAATTATGGTTAAAATGATTCAAGGACAATATTAATATGTTTGGGCATTTTTTGAAAAGAAGTTTAAATGAAAACGATGTGGTCAGATTTATGTGTCACCTAACAGACTGATGTTTGTTTATGTGTAACCTGTCAGAGGGATGGCAGGGAGAATGGATCCAAGAAATAATATACCATATATGGTGAGAGCTGAGATCTATATTCTAGTAGACTTGACACTGGATCTTGAATTCACCACTTATTTTCTGTGTGATTAATTCCAACTTTTAATATTTCATTCATTTAATCTGAGGGAATGAGATTATATAATTTACCCCAAAGTATTATTATAAATAACCAGGTGATATAGATTAAGCATAGAATATTTCACATAAGTAAATCATCAATGAATATTTTATAATTTTTGTTATTCCAATTCTTATCTTTATCATTATTTTCATTAGCATCTTGGCAACTTTACCAAAGCCCATCATTTGACTCTTCAGTAGTCAGATTTAGGAACCCCATTTTGTTGCCATTCCAGTGTTTGTTTTGTCTATTCAGAGTGAACACAAGCTACCTAAGTCCAAGAAAGACTAATATACAAGCCTGAATGGCAATTAATTTATTTTCAATAATAACTACAATTCTTTTTTTAAAAGATTTATTTTATTTATTTGAAAGACAGCTACAGAGTGAAGTAGAGACAGAGAGGGGTCTTCCATCTGCTGGTTCACCTAGATGGCCACAACACCAGAGCTGAAGCCAGGAGCCAGGAGCTTCCTCCGGGTCTCCCACACACGTGCAGGGGCCCGAGGACTTGGGCCATCTTCTAATGCTATCCCAGGCCATAGCACTGAGCTGGATCAGCAGAGGAGCAGTCAGGACTAGAACCAGCACCCATTTGGGATGCCATGCTTCAGGCCAGGGCTTTAACCTGCTGTGCCACAGTGCAACCCCATAACTACAATTCTTAGACAAAGAATTGCCATCACATTATCTCTCTAGGAACATGAACGTATGAGAAGCAAGCTTATAATCCTATGGTTGATGCGTAAACACAGTGTCAGGAAAGGGAGTGTCAATGATATAGTCCTTGTATCCAGTAATAATAGGATATGGTGGCATGATGTATTTATCTCTGCAGTGAAGATACATCTTTTTCACAAGCACAATTCTGTGAGGAAAGTGCTATTTTTATTATCTTGTGTTTAATCCCCATTAGAAAAGTTTATATCTTAAGGCTTCTATTTTTGGTCTATAGTCTGACACTACTGACATAGCCTTTTTTTTTTTTTAACTAGGTTCGTAATATAACTAGTTATTTTCCACTTCCTATATTGCTATAGAATTTCTAGATCTCTTCAGACATTTAGCCTCATATCACGATGATTAGTAGTAATTTCTTTTACTGAGTCTCCAGGCCCAGAATGTCAGAAACTCATTTGGTTTTCTTTAGGACATGACTAATCCCAAGTATTGAATGAAAAATTTTTACAGGGAATAACATTATTTCTAATTTCTTGATAACTGCTTATCACCTTGTTAAAACATTGCCCTGGTAATTTACCTCATTAATCAGACTTAAGTTGATTGGATGTGTCAGGTGAGATACTTTGGAGAGATGCTTACAGATAAAGGTATTGATTCCTGCTTTCCTGGCTGGGTCACTGCAACATAGAATATGAAAAGGAGGACCAGCTTCGTAAGGATGAGGAATTAATTCAGCTTTGACAGAGCCAATTTAAGATATTCAACAGCCACCCTAGGAGTATTCTCTAGTAAAATGTTAGGTATGTGCATCAAGACTTCAAGATACAATTTAGGATGAAGTTTAGAGGTGAGGATGACAAGGCTACAAACTTTAATTAAATGTGAATTAAAAGTGTCAGTATCAAATTATGTAGTTTATTCAAATATAGAAGTACAAAGGTAGACTTTGAAATTTACTTCTGAGAGATTTGGATATCTTGGTGATGGAGAAGCCAGGAAGGCTTTCTGTAGTCTGTGGGTTCAAAAAACAGAAGATAAAGAACTAACACTAAGGAGAAAATCACATGCATTAGGTACTATTGAATGATAAAAGGAACTCTAAGTGTAGCTCATTTCTTTTAATTGTCAGTTCCCCCCTTTTTAACTCTGTTTTTCAAATGAGACAATTGAATCTCAGAAAGTTTAACTTGTCCTGTAAATGCAGTGGGCACTTTTGAAAAAGTCAAACTCATGGGATGTCAATTAAAATGCACTTTTACTCTTGTCTTTCTTTTTGTCTCTATATTTTATCAGTGGAGGTGTTTTCCCTACCATGTAATGAAAATGTGGGCAGGATTTATGACCATTTTGTGTACTCAATTTGTTTACTCAAAAGTAATATAACATTCACCATTACAGGAATCACATACTCTTACTTCAAGGCATCAAACATGAATGTTGAGTGAAATGGAAATTTCTCCAGAGTGTGGATAGTAGGAATTCTCAGCTTGAAACCTGAGATTTCTACTTGTTTCTTGACTAAAGTATATTTAGGTAATGGTAAAATAAAGCTCTTGGTAAACAGGTATGTGGTTGGGAGACAAAATCCCTCTACCCGGATAATATCAATTATTATTAAAAATGTGGCAATTGAGACCCCCAATGCACAGATTGTAGTGTTAAATATTTCTATAGTCATTCTAGTGAGCAATCTTCAAGTTGTTAGTAAAACTGAATACATACCCACCTTAAAAGTCATTGATGTCAACTCTGGGAACATGCCACAAAGAAACCCTCTTTTTTATTGTGATAAAATATACATAGCTTAAATTCATTATTTTAACAAATTTTAAGTGTACAGTTGCAGCATTAAGTAAATTCACATTGTTGTGCTGCCATCTCCACGGTCACCTGTAGGACATGTTCATCTTTCTCAACACAAATGCTATACTTGTTGACTCCTCATTCTCCCCTCCTTCTTGTCCCTGGTAGCCTCCACTGTATTTTCTGTCTTTATGAATTTCACTACTCTTGTTACTTCATATAAATGGAGTCATACAATAATTTACTTTTGAGGACTGGCTCATAGCTATGCTTTAAATATAATTTAGCCTCCCAAATTCATGCAGGAGTTTGCTCTTCAAATTAAAGAGATTAGAGAATTAATCCAACTATGCATTTAAAGGAAGGGCCTGTTAAAAATATGTTATCATAAAAATTAAAGAAAAGAAAGGATGGAGGAATAAGGGAGGGAACTATCATATTTTTAAAATCATGTCTATGAACTACATGAAATCTGTTCTCTTTATATTAATTTTTAAAAAAAGGCAAAATGTAAATAAATAGGGGACAGAATTGTGGCAAAGAGGGTAAAGCCACTGCCTGTGATGCTGAAATCCCACATGGGTACCTGCTTGTGTCTTGTCTACTCCACTTCCCATTCAACTCCCTACTAATGGCTATGGAAAAGCAATGGAAGATGGTCCAAGTGCTTGGGACCCTACTACCCATGTGGGAGACCTGGAAGAATCTCCTGGCTCCTGGCTTTGGTCTGGCGGACATCTGGGAAGTGAGCCTGCAGATGGAACAGCCCTCTCTCAATGTCTCTTCCTCTCTCTGTATCTATAACATTCAAAATAAATCAATAAATATTTTTAAAGTAAATAAATAAATCTTAAAGTAAAAGGAAAGGTATTGGAAAATGAATCAATTAAATTATGTGGAGAGCCCATGATTGTCAACCAGTGGCTTTATAGGGAGGAGAAGAGAGAGAGATCACACAGATATAAAATACATACTTCCTGTATGCCCAAGTAGGCAGAGCCTCCCATGTGGTCCCAGTTTCTGTCCTGGCAGCTCCACTTCCAATCCACCTCCCTGATAAAGGCCTGGGGAAAGCAGTGGAAAATAGTCAAAGTGTTTAGGCTCCTGTTACCCTAATGGAGACCTAGAAGGAGCTCCTGATTTCTGGCTTCAGCCTGGCGCAAGCTCTGGTTGTTGCAGCCATCTGGGGAGTGAACGAGTAGATGGAAGATCTCTATCTGCCCCCACCATAACTCTTTCAAATTAAAAAAAAAATCTTTAAAAATGGAACATAAAGAAAATCTTGAAAAGCTGATAAGAGAAATAACGTGTGGGATTTATTGTATAGGCCCGATGAAACTGTCTTCATAATTAAAAAGTTGTCATCAATCTCAATATCTATCATAAGGGTACAACTAAGTATATGAGCCACACAGTAAGAAATGTATTATAGCAGTATGAAGTTATCAATAAGATACAGAACTGGAAACACAGGTAGATCCTAAAATAACATTGTTGAATGAAAAATACTCTTCCCCATCTCCGCCCCTCTCTTTCTCCTATCTCTCTCTCTCTCTCTCTCTATATATATATATATATAATTGTGCATGTGTGTGTGTATACATATCTATGATATGTATAGAAAGATATTAATAATTACTTATAGAAAAATTTCTTGCACATTGATTTCTCAAAAGAGATAAATGCCTATATGCATTTGTCTGTGAATAGACAGATATATTTATTTATTCACACAGGAGTAAAGAGCAAAGGGGAAAAATAATCCAAACAGTAAGAGATATTGAGAGATTTGAGAGAGTATAAATTAAAAATAGAGGATGAGTTAAGATATTTTATTTATATAACAAAATGGACACTTATGGCTTTATATAAAAATGTAAAAAAAAAGTTCCGTCTGAAACACCTTCAAGAAAAAAATCATTGTTCTTTAAAAGCTATTGTTAGATGGATTAAAATGTGAGCCTTCTGTTCACAAAGACCTGATGTGGATGCAGTGGAAAATTAGAACAAAATCGATTCAAAAATTATGAGAATGGATATCAGAGAACTGCTACACTTTTCTATAATTATATAGTTGCAACTTTCATATTTAGGCCTTTAAGTAAGTTGGACTCATTTTGTAACTAGAATAAGATGGCCAGGAATGCTTTTAACATCAATTTAAAGGGGTCTTTGTACACCATATTTATAATTTTCTGTACATAGATCAAACACATTATAAACTATATATGTTCAATTGTACATTATATATATTTGTGTATACAATGAGACGAACTAAACCACAAAAATTATATAGAATATGTGACATAAATGTTTTTGCTTAAATTAGTTCAAGCTGGTGTTCTTTCAGTTGAATCTGAAGCAGCTTAGAATAACAGAGGCGTTATGAAATATTTCTGAGTTGGTATCACAATAAAATAAACTTTGTCTTTCATTGCTTCACCACACCCATTATGAGTAGGAAATTGTGAAAGTAATTAAAAGTCTGTATTATTGATCTTAAATTTCAGATGAAATAAAACTTATGAAAGACTTGGTTGTTGGCACTGCTATTTCACAGATGAGAAACTGAGGTTAATTAGTGCTTAATAACTCCCTAAAAATCCCACTTAGTGAGAGTGTATCTGAGATTTACCCCAATCTGTCATCTCCAAAACACATACTTCATCCAACAGTAATGTAGTCAGCAGATTTTTTTTCTAAAAATGGCAAAATATTGAATATTTTAAGTTTGGAAGCTCATATTATTTCTCCTGCAGCTACTCAGAACCCCTATGAGAGAACAAAGGAGTGTTAGGCAACATGTAAATGAATAAGCATGATTATGTTACTTCAAAATGTTGTTTGAGAAATAATTTGAATTTAAAATTTTCATGAAATATTATTCTCTCAGCATTCTCAATAATTTGAAGTTAAGCAAGCATTCTTCGTGGCAGGTAGGACTTGGTGCATGGATAAATTTTTTCAAATTCTTGTTTCTAGAAAATATTTTATTTATTTATTTTTTATTCATTCAAAAGGCAGAACAACAGAGACAGACTGAGAAAGGAGATGTGGGCATCCCAAGTTCATCTTCACTATTGCCCAAACACCTGCTGGAGGACAAAACTTTTTAGCTGCTCAGTGCTGTGAGTTGACTTGTGTATACCCTCAGGTGCTTGTGCTGAAGTGCTAACACCAGGACCTCAGGATATGACCATTTTTGGAGGCAGAGTTTTTAAACTGGGATGACATTAAGATGGCACTGTTAAAGTGGCCCTTGATTCAGTATGGCTGGCATCTTTAATTTTATGTTTTCTTTCTTTCTTTCTTTCTTTCTTTCTTTCTTTCTTTCTTTCTTTCTTTCTTTCTTTCTTTCATCTATTTTTAAATTTATTCCCTCCCAAAGAAAACTTTTATTTAAGGAATACAAACTTCATGCATTTCATAAGTACAACTTTAGGAATATAGTGATTCCTCCCACCATACCTGCCTTCCCACACATTCTCACACACCTCTCCTCCTCCCTCTCTGATTCCCAGTTCCATTCTCCATGAAGATCCATTTTTGATTAACTTTATACACAGAAGACCAATCCTATACTAAATAAAGAGTTCAACAATTTGCATAGAAAAAAAGAAAACAAAGCAACAACAAGAAAAACTGTTCCACAGCAATTGAGGTAAGGGCTATTCAAAGTCAATCTTTTTTTTTTTTTTTTGTAAAGATTTTATTTATTTTACATGAAAGTCAGAGTTACACAGAGAGAGAAGGAGAGGCAAAGAGAGAGAGAGGTCTTCCATGTGCTGGTTCACTCCCCAGATGGCTGCAATGGCTGGAGCTGCGCCAATTTGAAGCCAGGAGCCAGGAGTTTCTTCCAGGTCCTCCACGGGGGTGCAGGAGCCCAAGGACTTGGGCCATCTTCCACTGCTTTCCCAGAGCATAGCAGAGAGCTGGATTGGAAGTAGAGCAGCCCGGTCTTGAATGAGCGCCCATATGGGATGCTGGCACTTCAGGCCAGGGCGTTAACCCACTGCGCCACAGCGCAGGCCCCAAGTCATTGAATCTGGTAAGGATGTGGGGGAAAAGTTACCCTAATACACTGTTGCTGGGAATGCAAACTGGTAAAGCCAGTATGTAAGACAAATTGGTGATACCTGAGAAATCTGAATATAGTCCTACCACATGACCCAGCCATCCTCCTCCTGGGAATTGACCAAAGGGAAATGAAAGAAGCAAATAAAAGAGCTATCTGCACCCCCATGTTTATTGCAGCTCAATTCACAATACCCAAGACATGGAATCAACCCAACTGCTTGTTAACAGAAGAATGGATAAAGAAATTATGGGATATGTACTCTATGGAATACCACGCTGTGATTAAAAATGAAATCTGGTCATTTGCAACAAATTGGATGAATCTGAAAAATATCATACTTAACGCAATAAATCAAACCCAAAAGGACAAACATCATATTCTCCCTGATCTGTGACAACTAATAGAGCACCTAAAAGGAAACCTGTAGAAGTGAAATTGAAACTATGAACAACAATGCTTTACAGCCCTTGTCTAGGCTATCAAAGAACAGTTTATTTTATTTTTTTACTATTTTATTTTTCTACTTAATACCATTGTTTGAACTCTTTACTTAACACAAGATTATTCATAGGTATTTAAATCCAATTGAAATAGATCCCAGTAAAAAATAAGGGTGAGAATAAGAGAGGGAGGAGATGTACAGTTTGGCACACATTCCCATGGACTTAACTCTAAGAGTAAAACTAAAACCTTGTCTTGGGATTCCAAATCCCATTAAGCTGGGTGGTACTAATGCCATCTTAGATGTTAAAGTGATCATATTAGGTGGGTAATTGATCATATAGATAGGATTAAGTGTCAAAGTGATCACATAAATAAGACCAAGTGTCTGGTAATAACAATAGGTAGAGTTAAAAAGTAGAGGCCGGCACTGTGGCTCACTAAGCTAATCCTCCGCCTACGGCACTGGCTCCCTGGTCTTAGTCGCAGTTGGGACGCTGGATTCTGTCCTGCTTGCTCCTCTTCCAGTCCAGCTCTCTGCTGTGGCCTGGGAGTGCAGTGGAGAATGGCCCAAGTGCTTGGGCCCTGCACCCGCATAGGAGACCAGGAGGAAGCACCTGGCTCCTGGCTTCGGATTGGTGCAGCGTGCCGGCCATAGCGGCCGTTTGGGGGGGTGAACCAATGGAAGGAAGACCTTTATCTCTGTCTCTCTCTCTCTCACTGTCTAACTCTGCCTGTCAAAAAAAAAAAAAAAAAGTAGAGGTTAATTCAATATGGGAAGCAGACCACATAGAATGACAATTCCCCAAACAGCACCATCACCTCAGAATCAGCCCTTAAGGCATTCAGATCTGGCTGAAAAGCCCAAGAGATCATCTCAGGCATGGAACCCCAAGACACGGTGGCAAAAAATGATCTACATGAAGGATCTCTGTGAGTGAGATCCCAGTAGAAAGAAGGGCCCATCAAAGAAGGATATACTTTTCTTTGATGGGAGGAGAGAATTTCCACTTTGCTTATGGTCCTGTCTAAATACTGACATAGTTTGTGAACTCAAAAGGCTTCCATAGCTTTGGTAGCTCATGTCAAGAGCCTAGGTAATCACCAATATCATAAATGAGAGTGTCAATCGTTAAATCAACAACAGGAATCACTGTGCACTTGCTTCCCATGTAGGACCTCTGTCCTTAATGAGTTGTACCATGAGAATTAACAGTAAAATTTGTCTTCTAACACTACTTTAATTTTGTGTGTCTGTGCAGGAGCAAACTGTTGAAATTTTTACTTAGTATAGAGTTGGTCTTCTGTATATAAGGATAGTTAAAAATAAATGTTAATGAAGAATGGGTTGGGAGAGGTAGTAGGAGATGGGACAGGAGTGTGGGTGGGAGGGCAAGTATGGGGAGAAGAACTGCTATATTCCTAAAGCCATACCAATGAAATTTATATTCATTGAATAAAAGCTTTCTAAAAAAAATAAATTCTGCACTACAGTAAACTGAATTAGGCTTCAAAAAGGGGATGAATTTTTCATTTCCATAGTGACATTTTGGAATAAGATAATTTTACCTTAATAACATACATTGAAGTAACTTTATGGCTTGAAAAACATGCTGAACAGACAGAAATGCAGAAAGTAAATTTAAGAGTTAGTATTGAAAAATATTTGAGATTCATCTACATAAATTTATAATCCAAACTGAGATATTGGTTGAAAATATGATTTTGGAAATTTCTAGAGCTATACAGACGAAGTAGAGAGAGAAGCAATAGGAAGTGACATGTACAAGATATCAGTAAAAAGGAAAGAATCAAAATGAATAAATTCATAAGAATTATGGTAGGAGACATGACAGGGAAACAATTGAGCTAATAACAAATAACAAAAAAAAAGCAGAAAATAGTGTAGCTTCATTTAACAACTAAGTAGGTCACTAATGACTTTTGAAATACTAGTCACTATGGAAATGTTAGTGTGAGAGGCAGTTCACTAGCTGAGGTAGAAAATCTAATTCTCCACTAGAAACAAATTTTGGAAAATAGGCATTGTGTTTAAGTTATCTAAAAAGCAGGCTGTTAATAATACTTATTTCATTGAAAACTTTATATTTTAAAATATCGATAGTAACATGTATTTGAAAGACAAACCTCTGTAAAGATTTATAAATAGACAACATTGATTCATAACATTCTAGGATTTCCATGAACATTTAGCTATTCATCAGAAATATTTCTCATGTAATTGAAACATTCACTTCAGTGCATTATAATATGTGTATCATATCTAAAATTTAGAGCTTGTGGTGACTGGGTAACTCTTAAAATAAGTGAGTCGCTGAATCAAATTCTGGCTTCTATTGATACATTCAGGTCGTGGCAAGAGAGAGAGAGTGGAAAGAAGATTGTAACTCTTACATAGTCAAGAAAGTTTTATAATAGGAAATAACCTCTATGGATAGAAGTGGGAGATTATCCTAGAGTTAGGGTCCCAGAATGAAATATTAGATACACACTGACGGAATATGAATTTGAGTGTTGGAGAGGCATGGTGAGAAATAGTGGAAAACACAGGCAGGCCCAGCAAAAGCAAGAAGCTGTTTTATGCTGAAGGCTGAAATGCCAAATGGAAAAAATAGTTTGCAGAATTTGGTGAGACTCTAGACTGTGGAGAAAATTCAAATTCCAGAAGCTTCCATCATGAAGAAACAAGACTACTACTAGAAGGTCAACTTTCAAGATAAGGAATTTGTAATCTGAGAGTTACCATTTCTGAAAGAGTCAATAATAATCAAATGTCCACCTATAAATATACACTAATTGATATTGGGTTTCTCTTTTAACTCCATTTATCTTGGAAAAGGTTATTCATTGGGCCACTAAATGCTTTTCAAATATATTTAAGGAGTCTTTAAAAAGTTCAAGAAAGGTATCATGAAAAGCTACGCATGAATTTTAAAAAATGTTTAACTTTTATTACAATTTTCCCACAAGATTTTGGAAATACCATGGTGGATATTGAAGAGAAAGCAACATATCTGGCATATGATGCCTGCCATCAGTTTTTAAGGAATAAAGTCACATTCCAGGAGATATATTGGAATTCAGAAGCAAGAAAGACTGAAAAAAATGGAATAAAGTGACAGCTTCATAAAGGATATATCTGAGCTCAGTATTTAAGAATGGGAGTATTTGGCCAGCACCATGGCTCAATAGGCTAATCCTCCCTCCACCTTGCGGCACTGGCACACCGGGTTCTAGTCCAGGTCGGGGCACCGGATTCTGTCCCAGTTGCCCCTCTTCCAAGCCAGCTCTCTGCTGTGGCCCAGGAGTGCAGTGGAGAATGGCCCAAGTGCTTGGGCCTTGCTCCCCATGGGAGACCAGGAGAAGTACCTGGCTCCTGGCTTCAGATCAGCGCGGTGCGCCGGCCGCGGCGGCCATTGGAGGGTGAACCAACGGTAAGGGAAGACCTTTCTCTCTATCTCTCACTGTCCACTCTGCCTGTCAAAAAAATAAAAATAAAATTTTTAAAAAAAGAATGGGAGTATTTGATATGCAATGTGACAGAATATTTTCCACTAACAGGAAGCAGAGAGAATATCTTCCACCATCTATGATAGGTAGAATAAATAGGCCTTGGGTACAATCAACACCATTGTAAATGGGAATAAACCAGGGATGATACAGATTTCAAGATAGATTTCTGAGGTAATCTTATCCAATGTGTAATAATGGGCAAAGTGACAATATAAAACTTTCTATAAATTAACTAAGCATATCACCCTCATATGCAGTAACTACAGAATTTAAAGAAAATCATAAACACACTGCACAATCATCTCCCCAATACATTCTTTTAAACCTTCTGAATTTGACATGTTTTATCCAGATTGTGACAGAAAAATTATGCTTTATTTTTCTGGAATCTAAAGAGAACTTGAATGAGAGAATTTATATTGAAAATGAAGATGCAAGTTCTTCTACACAGGTGAAAAACCGGATGTCACTAGTCAGCTCCTAAATTGCTAACAGTAGGACTAATGTCTTAAAAGAAAGAATACGATAAAAGTTTCAAAAATTGTTGTACACTGCAAACTTGTATAAATGATGCTTAGTGTTTGATAATCAGCTAACTTATTTTTCTTATCAATACAGGGTGAAAGTTTTTTGAAATGCTTACAAATGTACATTCAATATTTATTCTAATTTACTTTATTTCAGTTTTATTTATTATTTTAACAACAATTTTACTCACATTTATTTGGCAAAACAGAGACCCAGTATGATGGAGTGCCTATCACAGGCAAATTCTCCATGTTCCTTTCAGCTCCAGAGCCACCCCCCCATTACAGATATTTCATTGATAAAACTTTTATTGCCCAGATCTAATTCCCTGTCCCTGAAGATTTGCTATTCTTTTTCTAAAGATTTTTTATTTATTTATTTGAGAGGTAGAGTTACAGACAGTGAGAGAAAGAAACAGAGAGAGAGATCTTCCCTCCGTTGGTCCACTCCCCAAATGGCTGCAACGGCCGAAGCTACACCAATGAGAAGTCAGGAGCCAGCAGGGAAGATTAACCCACTGAGCCACGGTGCTGGCCCCAAGATTTGCTATTCTCAAGAGCCCTTATCAATAAATTTCATGGGTGCAGGGCCGGCGCTGTGGTGCAGCAGGTTAATCCTCCAACTGCAGCACCGGGATCCCATATGGATGTTGGTTCTAGTCCTGGCTGCTCCTCTTCCAATCCAGCTCTCTGGTATGGCCTGGAAAAGCAGTAGAAGATGGCCTAAGTCCTTGGGCCCTTGCACCCATGTGAGAGACTGGGAAGAAGCACCTGGTTCCTGGCTTCAGATTGGCACAGCTCTGACCGTTGTGGCCACTGGGGAGTGAACCAACAGACGGAAGACCTTTCTCTGTTCCTCCCTCTCACTGTCTGTAACATTAAAAAATCATTAAATCATTAAAAAAATAAATTTCATGGGTGCCAATATTGGTTTCAGTGTATCACAAAGAAATTGACCTAAGACAGGTTTATTTTATCTCCAGGTTAAACTGTAGATTAAAGGAAATCTTAATAAAATACATTTTTTAATTGGCAAGTTTAATTATAGCCTTGTTTCTTGCTTTCGTCATGATTCCCCCATTATGTGGTATTACTATATCCACCCCTGCTTTCAGGGGTAGTAGCGGTAGTAGTAGTAGTAGTAGTAATAGTAGTAGTAGTAGTTGTTGCTGTAGTAGTGTCTATATAATATTTAAATATGAGGGCCAGTGCTGTGGTGCAGCAGGTTAAAGCCCCAGTCTGCAGTGCTGGCATCCCATGTGGGTGCCAGTTTGAGTCCCGGCTGCTTCGTTTCTGATCCTGCTTCCTGTTGATGTGCCTAGGAGGGTGGTGCTGGAGGATGGCCCAAGCCCTTGGGCTCCTGAACCCATGTAAAAGATCCAGAGGAAGCTTCTGGTTCCTGGCTTTGGATTGGTTCTGCTCTGGCTATTGTGGCCATTTGGGGAGTGAACCAGTGGATGGATGGAAGACCTCTCTCTCTCTCTATCTATACCTCTCTCTGTCTGTACCTCCATCTTTCAAATAAATAAAATAAATCTTCAGAAAATATTTAAATATGAATAAAATATGCTAAAATGTTTAAAATGTTAAAAAATGTGTGTTGTGGGGCCGGCGCTGTGGTGCAGCAGGTTAAAGCCCTGGCCTGAAGCGCTAGCATCCTAGATGGGTGCCAGTTTTAGTTTGGCAGCTCCTCTTCTGATCCAGCTCTCTGCTATGGCCTGGGCTATCAGTAGAGGATTCCTTGGGCCCCTGTACCTGCGTGGTAGACCCGGAAAAAGCTCCTGGCTCCTGGCTTCAGATTGGCACAGCTCCGGCCATTGTAGCCATCTACGGAGTGAACCAGCGGATGGAAGACTTCTTTCCCTGTCTCCACCACTCTCTGTAATTCTTTCAAATAAATAAAATAAATATTTCAAAAAATCCATGTTGATTGAACTCTTCGTTATATTTTCTGTATTATTTGAGACTGTAAAAACATGTATGAAAATGCAGAGGTCTAGAATAGTCAGTTTGGGGAAAATTTGGAAAATATATACTACCCGATTACAGATGATACCCCATAAGCCACAGTAAGGAGATAAGATGGTATTGGTGTAAGGATAGATATACAGATGAACTAAATAGAATTGAGTTCTAGAAATTGAACCACACAGAGAGTGAATTAATTTTTGACTAAAGCTATTTGAAGAGAACAAGAAAGCCTTTTTAAAGAAAGAATCTGGATACATAACGCTATATTTTTATAAATGTAAAGCATAAATTCCCGCAGATGACAGAGTAACGATAAGTAGGACTACTAATACTACTTCCACCCATTGGTTACTGAACTCATGTATTCTGCTTACTTGGGACATTACCTCACAAGGGGCAGTGAATTTGGGTATGTACTGCATTCTGGTTGGACAGATCACCACTTTTGTAGCGTAAGATTCCTTGAGTACCTAAAACATGTCTGTCCATTGTCTTTTGCCGCCTTTCCTTTATTTATTTTTTTCTATTTATTTTTTTATTTTTTGACAGGCAGAGTGGACAGTGAGAGAGAGAGACAGAGAGAAAGGTCTTCCTTTTGCCATTGGTTCACCCTCCAATGGCCGCCGCGGCCGGTGTGCTACTGCCAGCATGCCACGCTGATCCGAAGCCAGGAGTCAGGTGCTTCCTCCTGGTCTCCCATGCGGGTGCAGGACCCAAGTACTTGGGCCATCCTCCACTGCACTCCCTGGCCACAGCAGAGAGCTGGCCTGGAAGAGGGGCAACCGGGACAGAATCTGGTGCCCCGACCGGGACTAGAACCCGGGGTGCAGGCGCCGCAGGCAGAGGATTAGCCTATTGAGCCACAGCACCGGCCGGCCTCCTTTCCTTTTGATAAGAAGTCATTAATCCTTCATAATATCATATGTCTATATCTAATGTCTGCTTTTAAGATTGTCTCCCCAAAGCTGGCGCTGTGGCATAGTAGGTTGGTCTTCCACCTGCGGTGCCAGCATCCCATATGCACAGAGTGTGGAGTCCAGGTTGCTCCTCTTCTGATCAGGCTCCCTGCTGATGGCCTGGGAAAGTGGCAGAGAATGGCCCAACAGCTTGGGTCCTTGCACCCACATGAGAGACCAGGAGGAGACTCCTGGATCCTGGCCTCAAATGAGTTCATTTCATGCCTTTGCAGCCATTCGGGGATGGAACCAGCAGATGGAAGACCTCTCTCTCTCAGCCTCTCCTTCTCTCTGTAGGGAGTCTCTCAAATAAATCAATCTTTTAAAATAAGACTATCTCCTTATTTTTAGCTCTTAAGAGTTTAAATATAATACATCACAGTATGATTTCCTTATTTTTATCTTCGATGAGATTAGGAATAAACAACTATTTTAATATAAATTGATATTTCCTTTGAATTTAGGAAAATTTCAGTGATTATAGCATTCAACTATTTTCAAATGTTTTAATTGACCATTCCTTTCCACACTTATTTCTAGTACTTAAATTACACAAAGTTATATTGTTTGAGATTAATCACAGTTTACTGAGACTCATATTTTTGGGTTTTTTTGGTTTTTATTTTCTAACATGTTTTTCAAGATGAATGATTTCTAATGAGTCTGCCTCCAATTTAGTATCTATTTATTTTCCTGATGTTAATAAATGTATCTTGTAATTTTTTTTATATATTATAGCTTTTCAATTTTAGAATATCTATTTAGTTCTTTTTATAATGTTTGTTGCTGTTCTGAGATTTCTCATCTGTTCACTCTTTATGATCTATAACATTTTCCCTCTTAGGCCTTTAAACATGTTGATAATAATTGCTTTAAAATGTGTGCCAAACCCTCACCCTGACTGTTGATGAGCAACTTAATATGTTATCCCTCTTAGTATTTTTGTTTGTTTGTTCTACTTAATACTTTTGGTTGAATACTGTAATCAATACACAATTCTTCTTAAGTGCTGACACTTAACTGAAAAGTGATCACGGTTAAATATAAGAGTGGGAATAAGAGAGGGAAGAGATGTGCAATTTGGGACATGCTCAAGCTGACTTGCCCCAAACGGTAGAGTTAGAAACATACCAGGGGATTCCAATCCAATCCCATCAAGGTGGCATGTACCAATGCCATCTCACTAGTCCCAGTGATCAATTTCTGTTCACAATTGATCATAATGATAGGACTAAGAACCAAAAGGATCACATAAGCAAGAATAGTGTCTGCAAATACTAGCTGATAGAATAAAAAAGGGAGAGAACGATCCAACATGGGAAGTGAGATACACAGCAGACCCCTAGAATGGCAGATGTCCTAAACAGCACTCTGGCCTCAGAATCAGCCCATAAGGCACGCGGATCCGGCTGAAAAGCCCATGAGAGTATTTCAGGCATGGAAAGCCAAGACACTCTGGGGGAAAAAAAAACCTAAATGAAAGATCTCCACGAGTGAGATCCCAGTGGAAAGAACGGGGCCATCAAAGAAGCAGGTACCTTTCTCTGAAGGGAGGAGAGAACTTCCACTTTGACCATGGCCTTGTCTAAATATGATCAGAGTCAGTGAACTTAAGGGGGCTTTCATAGCCTTGGCAGCTCATGACAAGAGCCTAGGGTGATTACTGATTCCCTAAACAAGAGTGTCAATTTGTTAAGTCAACAACAGGAGTCACTGTGCACTTATTCCTCATGTAGGATCTTTGTCCTTGATGTGCTGTACATTGAGATTTAATGCTATAACTAGTACTCAAACAGTATTTTTCACTTTATGTTTCTGTGTGGGAGCAAACTGTTGAAATCTTTACTTAATGTATGCTAAACTGATCTTCTGTATATAAAGAGAATTGAAAATGAATCTTGATGTGAATGGAAGGGGAGAGGGAGTGGGAAAGGGGAGGGTTGCGGGTGGGAGGGATGTTATGGGGGGGAAGCCATTGTAATCCATAAGCTGTACTTTGGAAATTTATATTCATTAAATAAAAGTTAAAAAAAAGTTAAAAAAAATGTGTGCCAATTCAAATACTTGTTTAAATATATATTTTTTAATATCGGATAATGGATGACATTTTCCTACCTTTGTAGTTATCTACTAAATTTTTTAAAAATATTTTTGTCCACATTATATCATATATTGAAGATACCCAATTTATGTTATTGATTTTAAAAGTACTTTGACCCTTTGACAGGAAATTAAATTGTTGACACAGCATTTTGATCTTGCCAGGCTTGGCATTATTCTTTATTAAAGTAGATCAAGGGGCCAGTGCCATGTCTCACTAGGCTAATCCTCTGCCTGTGGCACTGGCATCCCATGGGCACCAGTTCTAGTCCTGATTGCTCCTCTTCCAGTCCAGCTCTCTGCTGTGGCCCAGGAAGGCAGTGGAGGATGGCCCAAGTGATTGCGCCCCTGCACCTACATGGGAGACCAGGAGGAACTCCTGCCTCCTGGCTTCAGATAGGCACAGTGCTGGCCATAGCGCCCATTTAGGGAGTGAACCAACGGAAGGAAGACCTTTCTCTCTGTCTCTCTCTCTCACTGTCTATAACTCTACCAGTCAAATAATTAAAAAAAAGTAGATAAAGTTCATTTCAGAGCTGAAAGTAGCTTTAAGGTAGTCCTTTACAGTAATGAGGGGATCAGTGCTACAACAATGTATCCTTTCAATGTCACACAGCAGATCTCTAAAGTGTTCGGTGATGACTTACCATCCAGGTTGATCTACAGTGCACAATCTCACATCCCAGCAATGCCCAACCAACTTCTGGTGTCATATTCAAGGTTCCACCTCACAGTGTAGGGATATCCACTCAGCCTCAGGAAATCCTATCTAGCCCTTTAGAAAACAATTCACAGTGAAAAACCATAAAGATTTCTGAAGTTCTTCCTTTGTGTAACTCTTTTTTCTTTGTATGCCCTAGAATTTCAGCTACTAGGACAAACCACAACTCTTATTTTTTATCCTCAGCTTCAGAAATCAGAGTTTGTTAGACTTCACTTCATTTTTTTCATGAGAGAAAAAATGTTCCTAGGTGATTCTGTTTTTCAGAACTCAACATACTCTTCAATGCTTTGTTTAAATTCTGCAAAACATTTCTTTACCACTATTATCAAGGTTCACCAACATGAATTCATATTATTATATTCTTTTTGTACAGATCTTATATTTTTAATTGGTACCTAGCCTTGTATATAAGTGCATTCTTGATTAATAACCCTAATCTAGAGTAAGTTCCTTGATGCAAAGTGTATTTGTGATTGTGAAAAGGAGGAATAATGGTATTGAATCTTAGAAGCTCATGGGATATGGAAGTAACCATATCATTTTTACATCTAATCTGCATTCTTTTAGAAATACATCTAGTCTTTCTTTTCAGTTAAAATTTAAACACCTAAGAATAATTGTGTGTTAATTACAGAGTTCAACCAATAGTACTAGAACAAAAAGAACTACTAAAATGCATAAAGTATTACATTGTACATCAACCGTCAGAACAAGAGCTGATCAAGTCACTGTTTCTCATAGTGTCCATTTCGCTTCAACAGGTTTCCCCTTTGGAGCTCAGTTAGTTGTCGCCGATCAGGGAGAGCATATGATATTTGTCCCTTTGGGACTGGCTTAATTCACTCAGCATGATGTTTTCCAAATTCTTCCATCTTGTTGCAAATGTCCGGATTTCATTGTTTTTGACTGCTGTATAGTATTCTATAGAGTACATGTCCCATAATTTCTTTATCCAGTCTACTGTTGATGGGCATTTGGGTCGGTTCCAGGTCTTAGCTATTGTGAATTGAGCTGCAATAAACATTAATGTGCAGACCACTTTTTTGTTTGCCAATTTAATTTCCTTTGGGTAAATTCCAAGGAGTGGGATGGTGGGGTTGTATGGTAGGGTTATATTCAGGTTTCTGAGGAATCTCCAGACCGACTTCCATAGTGGCTTGACCAGTTTGCATTCCCACCAACAGTGGGTTAGTGTCCCTTTTTCCCCACATCCTCTCCAGCATCTGTTGTTGGTAGATTTCTGAATGTGAGCCATTCTAACCAGGGTGAGGTGAAACCTCATTGTGGTTTTGATTTGCATTTCCCTGATTGCTAGTGATCTTCAACATTTCTTCATGTGTCTGTTGGCCATTTGGATTTCCTCTTTTGAAAAATGTCTATTGAGGTCCTTGGCCCATCTCTTAAGTGGGTTGTTTGTTTTGATGTTGTGTAGTTTCTTGATTTCTTTGTAGATTCTGGTTATCAACCCTTTATCTGTTGCATAGATTGTGAATATTTTTTCCCATTCTGTCGGTTGCCTCTTCACTTTCCTGACTGTTTTTTGCAGTACAGAAACTTCTCAATTTGATGCAATCCCAAATGTTAATTTTGGCTTTGACTGCCTAAGCCTCCAGGGTCTTTTCCAAGAAGTCTTTGCCTATAAATTTTAACTGAAAAGTGATCCCTATTAAATATAAGAGTGGGAATAAGAGAGGGAGGAGATGTACAATTTGGGACATGCTCAATGGGAATTGCCCCAAATGGTGGAGTTAGAAATGTGCCAGGCGATTCCAATACAATCCCATCAAGGTAGCATGTACTGTAAGAGTTGAATCACGCTCGCCACTGCCCGAGGAATGATTCCAAGAGGCATTCTCTCATGCAATTAACAAAGGGTAAGGTTTATTGATGATCCAACTTGTTGGGGCCCCTGAGCATAAGAAGGCAGGCGGCCGTGAGTATTCGAGAGTATGGGTTTTTATACACGTTTAAAGAAAGAAAATCAATCATTGCATAGATCAAACAGTGGTACAGAGTAAAAAATTGATACAAGTTAAGTGATTTTACAATCAGTTGATTTATGAATACAGGGAGTACAGGATATTGAGTAAGGGCTTGATTAGACATCAGAGAACCATATGGCCTATACAGGGAGGATCAAAAAGCCTCCTATTGCCAAAAGGGAGGGCCACACAACAAACACAACAAGATTGCAGGAACTGCCTTTATGATACCTAGGAATGCAGCCGAATGGTGATAAGGGACACATGGTGGGGTCAGAGTTCCAGGAGCAAAGAGATAACAGTGACTTCTTCTATGTTACTTAGGTGAAACTAAGGTTACGCTTACATTGGGGTAATTTACTGACTAACTAACTTTAAAGAGAATGGCTATACAGAGCAAGTTTAGTGAGGTCAGGAAAGTTCACCAGAGGAGGGGAGGGAGAGCGGGAGCAGCTTTTAACTTTTTAACCCTTCAGTACCAATGCCATCTCACTAGTCCAAGTGATCAATTTCAGTTCACAATTGATCACAATGATAGCTCTAAGAGTCAAAGGGATCACACAAACAAGACTAGTGTCTGCTAATACTAACTGATAGAATAAAAAAGGGAGAGAACAATCCATCATGAGAAGTGGGATACACAGCAGACTCATAGAATGGCAGATGTCCTAAATAGCACTCTGGCCTCAGAATCAGCCCTTAAGACATTCAGATCTGGCTGAAGAGCCCATGAAGAGCCCATGAGAGTATTTTAGGCATGGAAAGCCAAGACACTCTGAAAAAAAAAAAAGACAAACCCTAAATGAAAGATCTCCACGAGTGAGATCCCAGTGGAAAGAACGGGGCCATCAAAGAAGCAGGTACCTTTCTCTGAAGGGAGGAGAGAACTTCCACTTACTTCCACTTGACTATGACCCTGTCGGAATAATATCGAAGTCGGCGAACTCAAAAGGCTTCCATAGCCTTGGCAGCTCATGACTAGAGCCTAGGGAGATTACTGACACCATAAACAAGAGTGTCAAATTGTTAAATCAACAACAGGAGTCACTGTGTACTTACTTCTCATGTGGGATCTGTCCTTAATGTGTTGTCCAATGTGAAGTAATGCTATAACTAGTACTGAAACAGTATTTTACACTTTGTGTTTCTGTGTGGGTGCAAACTGATGATATCTTTACTTAATATATACTAAATTGATCTTCTGTATATAAAGATAATTGAAAATGAATCTTGATGTGAATGGAATGGGAGAGGGAGCAGGAGATGGGAGGGGTGCAAGTGGGAGGGAAATTATGGTGGGGGAGAGCCATGTAATCCATAAACTGTACTTTGGAAATTTATATTTACTAAATAAAATAATAAATAAAAAAAGAAATACATCTAGTCTTTCTAAACATCAATTATCACATTTATAAATGGTATCTAAGACCAACTATTTTACATATCAAGTTATCATAATGATTGAATTAGATGATACACATGACAGAATTTTAACTAATAAAAGGTCCATAAACTCATCAGTTATAAAGTTACAGTATTGCTGATTGAAATCACTTTCATACTCATCATTATCTTAATGCCTCATAACGACAAAGTTTATGGTAAGCTTTTTTGTTTGTTTGAATGGTAGTGATAACATGTCTCTCCTTAGAATGCCAAAGCACAGAAAATTCAAATACAGAAAAGCAATGATCATTACTGCAATAAATTCCATTATGCTTTTTTACATTCTGAAAAATTCAGCCTGGAAGAAAATGTCCAATAAATAAATGGATGTCCTTAAATTAGTGTAGAATTAGAGATATCCACAGATAAAAGGCTGCATTTTACATTTCTTTTTTTTAATATTTATTTATTTATTTGAAACAGAGAGTTACAGAGAAGCAGTGTCAGAGAGAGAGAGAGAAAGAGAGAGAGAGAGAGAGAGAGAGAGAGGTCTTCCACCTGCTGGTTCATTCCTCAAATGGCCACAACTGCTGGAGCTCAGCATATCTGAAGCCAGGAGCCAAGAGCTTCTTCCAGATCTCTCTTGCAGATACACAAGCCAAGGACTTGGGCCATCTTCCACTGCTTTCCCAGGCCATAGAAGAGAGCTGGACCAGGAATGATGTAGCCTGGATTCACCCATATGTGATGCTGGCGCTGCAGGCAGTAGCTTTACCCACTAAGCCACAGTGCCAAGCCCTAGGCAATTCATCTTTCTTGTTTTTAAATCTTTTTAAAAAATATTTTATTTATTTATTTGAGAGGTATAGTTACAGACAGTGAGAGGGAGAGACAGAGAGAAAGGTCTTCCATCTGCTCGTTCACTCCTCAAATGGCTGCAACAACCGGAGCCGGACTGATCCAAAGCCAGGAGCCAGGTGCTTCTTCCGTGTCTCCCATGCAGGTACAGAGGTCAAAGTATTTGGGCCATCTCCTATGGCTTTCTCAGGCCATAGCAGAGAGCTGGATTGGAAGTGGAGCAGCTGGAATTGAGCCCAAGCCCATATGGGATACCGGCATTGTAGGTGGTGGCCTTACCAGCTATCCCACAGGGCTGACCCCAAGAGTCTCTGTTACTCTTTAAAATATGAATGACCTATGCCAGTGCTGTAGCCAGTGGTTTTACCTGCTGTGCAACAGAGCCAGCCCCCACATTTCACATTTCTATCAGGGCTGCTTGCATGTAAGAGCAATAAACAGTAGAAATGACATTTTTAAAGAAATTCTGCCTTGAAAAAGATGTATTTTGCTAATAATATAACTCCTGCCTCCATACCTTTGTGCAAGATAAGACTAACCTGTGGTATACTTGTAAGATCTGGGGGCTCATAGCAGGGCATGTTCAGTGCAACTGGCAAACTTTAAGTGAACCAAAGTAAGAAAAGGGAATGTAATTTAGACTCATAGGACAAGTTAATCTTTTCTAGGATACTTCTTCAGATCTGTATGGGAAGACTTTTAAGAGTATCTGCTTCATATAATGGAAGAAAAACTACTTCAAACTTGTGTATTTTACTTTCAATAGTAGGCTTTATCTGACTATAAGTATTGAGCATTTTATCATAATAATTTGTAGCAACAAAGCCTAGATCAAATGGAGAAAACTGGATGCAACTGAAAGCCATGTGGTAAAAACAGTCCTGGTTGGGGCGCCGGTTCTGTCCTGGTTGCTCCTCTTCCAGTCCAGCTCTCTGCTGTGGCCCAGGAAGGCAGTGGAGGATGGCCCGAGTGCTTGGGCCCTGCACCCGCATGGGAGACCAGGAGGAAGCACCTGGCTCCTGGCTTCGGATTGGTGCAGCGCGCCGGCTGTAGCGGCCATTTGGGGAGTGAACCAATGGAAGGAAGACCTTTCTCTCTGTCTCTCTCTCTCACTGTCTAACTCTGCCTGTCAAAAAAAAAAAAAAAAAGTAAATAAAGGATGTATAACAACTTTATTGAACACACTCAGGTTGGCAGCATACAGCCAGGAAACAATTTTGTTTCTGTATCACCAGGGCCTTCAAATGCTTGGCGAGATCTCTATTCCCTTTCCTTAGATGATATTTTTGACAGATAAATTGCTTTTCTGTTAACCTCTGGGTATTAGAAGAGTGTCATTCTGTAGGATTAAGAAATCTAGCATAATCTGAATCAAAACTAATCTCTCCTACAATTCAAACATTTTATCACTATCTTAGTTCAAGATTAACCAAATGCTTAGAAACCTGCAAAGGGAAAGAGGAACTTCTCTCTCCCCAGCAGGCGTTGTGAGGTAATGGAAAGGAGAGAAAGGGATGCAGAGAAAATGAGCAGCTTTTCTACTTAAGGTTGGCTACAATCCTCTGGTGGCTGCTGAGCCAGATCCCCAGGGGAAGGTCTTTCACAGGCATGTAGTGGGGGACTCCAGGAAACTATGGATGGGGGTCTTCACTCTTCATCATTTTGACATAGGTGGCGCACTCTATGACCTCTTTCAAATGCCCAGTCTCCTCGTCTCCCAAGTGGCCCTTTCCTGGACAAGATGACTGAGTTCCATCTTCTGAACCTGACAGAGAGACACAGACACCATCCTCATCCTGCCACAATCTCTAAAGGGGAGATTATTTCCTTTCCTGCCTTCTCTCCTTCCTCTGCCATCATCAGACTTACCAGTTATCTGCAAGGTAAGGTAAGGATAAGACATTCCTTCTTTTAAAAATTGTATTTATTTGAAAGGCATAATGATAGAAGAGAAAGAGAGAGCAAGAGTGAGAGTGAGAGCCAGAGAGAGAGAGAGAGAGATCTTTCATCTGCTGCTGCACAACCCAAATGACCACAACAACCAGGGCTAGTACAGGCTAGAACCAAAAGCCTGGGACTCCATCCTGATCTCCCACCTGGGTGCAGAGGTCCAAACATTTGGGCCATCCTCCGATGTCTTCCCAGACACTTGATCAGGGAACTGGGTCACAGGTGGAGCAGCCAGGAATTGAACTGAAACTCAGTATGTGATGCCAGCACTGCAGGCAGCAGCTTAGCTCACTATACCACAACACTGTCCCCAGGATGAAACAGTCTTTGATGAGCCATTCAGCATTAGTATGCTTAATCATTTCTGAATCTCTAGTCTCCTATCTTGTAGACAGGAGATATTTGCTAGTACGAATCGTCAGTCTCCCGACTTATAGACAGCCCTCTATCAGTGCTTGTCTTTTGGCCCTGATCATTTTGCTTGAAACAAGGAAAAGCACATCTTTTCTCTCTGGGGAAGGAAATGCACAAAATCCCTGTGTTTTATGTAGATCTTCAAGAAGATCTCACTGTCATACCACTGTGTTTTATTTGTATGTATGTAGATCAGGGACTTTGTTCGTGGGGTGAATTTGACCTCTTCTTCATTAACCTTAAAGAGATAATTCTAGCCTCTCTTGGAAACATTTTCAACCATCTACTCACACCTACTCTTGTATTACACATACAAGTTATTATTATTGTTTCTACTTTGCTAAAATCAGAGATAGGTATTTTTTTTTTTTTGACAGGCAGAGTGGACAATGAGAGACAGATAGAAAGGACTTCCTTTGCCGTTGGTTCACTCTCCAGTGGCCACTGCAGCCGGCACGCTGAGGCCGGCACACCGCACTGATCCGAAGGCAGGAGCCAGGTGCTTCTCCTGATCTCCCATGTGGGTGCAGGACCCAAGCACTTGGGCCATCCTCCACTGCCTTCCCAGGCCACAGCAGAGAGCTGGACTGGAAGAGGAGCAACCGGGACAGAATCCAGCGCCCTGCCCTGACCAGGACTAGAACCCGGAGTGACAGCGCCACAGGCAGAGGATTAGCCTATTGAGCCATGGTGCTGGCTTAGAGATAGGTATTTCTGAAAGATTCATTTTATTATTTGAAATTCAAAGTTACAGAGAAAAAGAGAGAGAGAGAGAGAGAGTTCTTCCTTTCACTGATTCACTCCTCAAATGGCTGCAAAGACTGGGGTTAGGCCAGACTGAAATCAGGAGATCCATGCAGGTCTCTCTCATGGGTGGCAGTGATCCAGGCAATTGCACCACCTTCTGCTGCTTTCCCAGGCACAATAGAAAGGAGCTGAATGGAAAGTGGAGCAGAGCTGGGACTTGAAACAGCATTGTATGAGACTGGTGTCACACGCAGTAGCTTTACCTGCCGCACCACAACGCTGTCCCCAGGAATCAGACATAGATGTATCACAAAGTTAATAATGCTTTAGCTTCAGGTTTCTTTACTTGCACAGGACTTCTCATCAAAGGACCTGTAACTAATAGTTTATTTATAATTTTTTGTTCTTTTTCTTAAAGATGACTCCCAAAAACCTTGTTTCCCCTTTGTTTACAAGAATACATTAATAACATGTTTAAGCAACTACTATATTTTTTGAGTTTGTTCAAGTATGAATAGCAATCTTTGTCTCTCTCACCTATATAATATATGCCCACCAACAACAACCTTTCCATCTGTGTGTACTCTGGACTGAAGGTCAAGATCTAATGCAATAATCAATTATGATAGTTAATTTTTTTTTTCATTTTTTATTTATTTTTTATTTAGTAAATATAAATTTTCAAAGCACAGTTAATGGATTACAATGGCTCCCCCCCCATAATTTCCCTCCCACTCATACCCCTCCCATCTCCCGCCCCCTCTCCCATTCCATTCACATCAAGATTCATTTTCAATTATCTCTATATACAGAAGATCAATTTAGTATATATTAAGTAAAGATTTCATCAGTTTGCACCCACACAGAAACACAAAGTGTAAAATACTGTTTCAGTACTAGTTATAGCATTACTTCACATTGGACAACACACTAAGAACAGATCCGACATGAGAACAGACTGCAGAAGAAAAACCATATGATTCTCTCAATAGACGCTGAGAAAGCATTTGATAAAATACAACACCCTTTCATGATGAAAACTCTAAGCAAATTGGGTATAGAAGGAACATTCCTCAATATAATCAAAGCAATTTATGAAAAACCCACGGCCAACATCCTATTGAATGGGGAAAAGTTGGAAGCATTTCCACTGAGATCTGGTACCAGACAGGGATGCCCACTCTCACCACTGCTATTCAATATAGTTCTGGAAGTTTTAGCCAGAACTATTAGGCAAGAAAAAGAAATTAAAGGGATACGAATTGGGAAGGAAGAATTCAAACTATCCCTCTTTGCAGATGATATGATTCTTTATTTAGGGGATCCAAAGAACTCTACTAAGAGACTATTGGAACTCATAGAAGAGTTTGGCAAAGTAGCAGGATATAAAATCAATGCACAAAAATCAACAGCCTTTGTATACACAGGCAATGCCACGGCTGAGGAAGAACTTCCAAGATCAATCCCATTCACAATAGCTACAAAAAAAAATCAAATACCTTGGAATAAACTTAACCAAGGACGTTAAGGATCTCTACGATGAAAATTACAAAACCTTAAAGAAAGAAATAGAAGAGGATACCAAAAAATGGAAAAATCTTCCATGCTCATGGATTGGAAAAATCAATTTCATCAAAATGTCCATTCTCCCAAAAGCAATTTACAGATTCAATGCAATACCAATCAAAATACCGAAGACATTCTTCTCAGACCTTGAAAAAATGATGCTGAAATTCATAAGGAGACACAGGAGACCTCTAATAGCTAAAGCAATCTTGTGCAACAAAAACAAAGCCAGAGGCATCACAATACCAGATTTCAGGACATACTACAGGGCAGTTGTTATCAAAACAGCGTGGTACTGGTACAGAAACAGATGGATAGACCAATGGAACAGAATTGAAACACCAGAAATCAATCCAAACATCTACAGCCAACTCATATTTGATCAAGGATCCAAAACCAATCCCTGGAGTAAGGACAGTCTATTCAATAAATGGTGCTGGGAAAACTGGATTTCCACATGCAGAATCATGAAGCAAGACCCCTACCTTTCACTTTACACAAAAATCCACTCAACATGGATTAAAGACCTAAATCTATGACCCGACACCATCAAATTATTAGAGAGCATTGGAGAAACTCTGCAAGATACAGGTACTGGCAAAGACTTCTTGGAAAATACCCCAGAAGCACAGGCAGTCAAAGCCAAAATTAACATTTGGGATTGCATCAAATTGAGAAGTTTCTGTACTGCAAAAGAAACAGTCAAGAAAGTGAAGAGGCAACCGACAGAATGGGAAAAAGTATTTGCAAACTATGCAACAGATAAAGGGTTGATAACCAGAATCTACAAAGAGATCAAGAAACTCCACAACATCAAAACAAACAACCCACTTAAGAGATGGGCCAAGGACCTCAATAGACATTTTTCAAAAGAGGAAATCCAAATGGCCAACAGACACATGAAGAAATGTTGAAGATCACTAGCAATCAGGGAAATGCAAATCAAAACCACAATGAGGTTTCACCTCACCCCGGTTAGAATGGCTCACATTCAGAAATCTACCAACAATAGATGCTGGAGATGATGTGGGAAAAAGGGACACTAACCCACTGTTGGTGGGAATGCAAACTGGTTAAGCCACTATGGAAGTCAGTCTGGAGATTCTTCAGAAACCTGAATATAACCCTACCATACAACCCAGCCATCCCACTCCTTGGAATTTACCCAAAGGAAATTAAATTGGCAAACAAATAAGCTGTCTGCTTGTTTATTGCAGCTCAATTCACAATAGCTAAGACCTGGAACCAACCCAAATGCCCATCAACAGTAGACTGGATAAATAAATTATGGGACATGTACTCTATAGAATACTATACAGCAGTCAACAGCAATGAAATCTGGTCATTTGCAACAAGATGGAGGAATCTGGAAAACATTATGCTGAGTGAATTATGATAGTTAAAGTAAGTACACAATAATTTACTCTGAAAAAAATGTAAAGTGATGTACCAACAGATTAAGTTCTCTGAGACCTGTAGCAGGTGTCAGGCACAGATGTTAATATGCTACTTTGGATGCCCTTGCCTTGTATAAGAGAATGCATGGTCCAGTCCTGGCTCCTCCACTTCTGATTCCAGTTTCCTGCTAATTTGTACTACAGGAGGCAACAGAGGGTGATTCAAGTCATTGGATATTTGCCACCTATATATGAAAGCTGGATTGAGTTCCAAGCTGCTGGCTTCAGCCTATTCCCTCTCTGTCTTTCTGTTTCTCAAATCAGTAAGAAATAATAAATATTTTGATTGATTGATAATCCTGAAATCTTGAGAAATTTGGTCTGGTATCCCAAATTGGACATTATTTCCACTGAACAATTTAAGGCACTATAGAAGATATAAACTGAATTTGTAAGTTTAGATGGAGGAATTGGCATGGCAGGTGTTTAATGGACATATATACTATGGTAGGATCTCAATGATGCTGTTAATTAAATTAGATGACACATAGGAGAACCACAGGGAAATTGATTGTCACATACCTAATGGGAAGGTGTGAACATTAGTTCATTAGATTTTAAATTCCTATTTTCTTTTTTGACACTGAGAAAATTATGTTCGGCTTTGCTGCCTGAACTCAGCCTCTCCTACAAGTGCTTGTATTTCTGCACATCCTCCAAATTTGCGGATCAGATATAGCAAAGGAGCTTAACCTTGCCCATGGCATTGTGCTAAGGAGTTCTTCTACTCTAGTTTCCTCTGGTTTCATTCTAAAAGCATGCCATCAGCAATTAATGGCAGTGTCATGGGTGCTGTAATGAAAAGTGATGGTGTTGCTGTTATCCATTTGCCAATCTTTCATATATGAGGATTAGCAGATATGCTGTCTGTAAGTTTCATCATCACATTGTCCTCCACCAATGTATCAGGATACCTAGAGTCTACCTTGGCATTTTTTATGAATACATTTTGTACAGTAATCTGAAAGAAATACAAAATGCCCGCCCTTTGTATATTCATTTTAAAACATGCAACATTCTGCAGCAGAGCAGAAGCAATGACTGGAATGGAAATAACTGAATAGGGCTTTTTCGTTCTCCATTTCTAATTCCTCTCGCTCAATTGTGAGAAATGTAACACGATGTATTATTTATCAATAGCAGTGTGGTGCTGCCACCCAAATGTCACTCTGTGAGATTACCATACATACACGACTGTACATCAAAATGTTTTTATGCGGTTTCTGATTATCTAGCATTATAAAAATGTGAGTAACAAGAGCGAAGGCAAATCAGAAACTTTTAGTCTAATGTGGAAAGGCAGGAGAAATTCTTTCCATAACAAATGTATTGAAAGGAGCCCAGGTTAAAAAAAAAAATCGCAGCCACACCAGGGCTGACAGACCGTATCAATCCAAGTTGGCAGATATTTATTACGGCCAAGCTCTGCAGACATCACTTCTTTTCCCAACGTGAGCCATGTATATTTGCATAGCTGCTTCAGAGTGTCAAGTTGTGAGCATGACTGCCTTATACGATTCACTACTAGGGCCAGTGCTGTGGCACAAAGTGCTAATTCATGCATTCAATCTGAATGAACACAGGTTTGAGTCCTGGCCCGCCCCACTTCTGATCCAGCTCCCTACTAATGCTCCTGGGAAAGCAGTGGAAGATGCCC